>NW_020172817.1:462278-552987 GCF_003031525.2 Neophocaena asiaeorientalis asiaeorientalis | reverse complement strand
ATACAAAATCCTATAAAGAATAAAATTTGCTTTTACAGAATTTTTAAAAGAATTAAAACCCATATTGAAATGATATTTGACCTGTATTAAGAGAACATGTTTTTCATACAGCTAATAAAAATCTCCAAAGATACTAGTTAATGCTAAAACACATTGAATAAAATCCAAAATCCACAGCTATAAAAAACAAACAAGTGAATGGATCAAAAGACTAATCATAAAAGCTATTTCCTTAACATGAGAACATATAAATGCCCCCAAATAACAACAAATACTCCTCATCCTGATGACATGCTAGCAGCATTACCTTTAAAATTGAGAATAAATAAACTTGCTCACTATCATCAGTTTTCCTTTGTTAAGTTTAGCCTTTGTAAGGAGCATTACATAAAAGTAGGAACTATGGTAGTATTGTTTAAGAAACATCAGTTTTCATATATATCAGAAAATACAGTTAGAAGACATAACTGAGGGGATTATTCCTTTAAATATAGCAACGAAAATAATTAAAATATCTAGATATAACCCAAAAAAGAAATGGTAAGGACTTTTCTGAAGACAATTTTAGTTCTTCAATATAAGAGTTAATGGTGTGTGTGTGTGTGTGTGTGTGTGTGTGTGTGTGTGTGTGTGTAGAGAGAGAGAGCACCAACGAATGAGACTGAGAAAGAAAATTAAAGAATGTACAAGGAAGAAAAAGACTGTGAGAGAATGATATGTAAAAAGAAAAAAAATGAAAGAAAAGAGAGAGAACATGAAAGAAAGTGGGGAGAGGAGGAGAAGGGGATTAGGGAGTATTAAAGAGAAAATGGCAGGAAAAGTTCATGATTGGACAGATCATGATAATGAGAAGATACCTTCAATCTATGGGTGAAGAGTTTTACATTTTATTCTCAGTAAGATTCTGAATTTTGCATATTTTGTAATACGTGTGCATCAATTTTCACAATTCAAAGACATATTTTAAAACAGAAAACAAGGGAAGCTGCAAATTTCGCCAAAAGCATCAAAGAGTAGTTATATGAGATACATTTTTTTTTAACATGGCACAAACTGAAAGACCTGAGTAACGGGATTTACCTTAGCACATCAACGACGGGAAATCAGAAGGCTGTAGGAATTTATATGATGCGGCGTTTACTTAGACAAACATTCTCGAAACAGCTTGCGAGG
The DNA here is from genome assembly GCF_003031525.2 of Neophocaena asiaeorientalis asiaeorientalis. Classification (NCBI taxonomy): domain Eukaryota; kingdom Metazoa; phylum Chordata; class Mammalia; order Artiodactyla; family Phocoenidae; genus Neophocaena; species Neophocaena asiaeorientalis. Next base: position 551,814 of record NW_020172817.1, on the reverse strand, counting down.
TTTTATCCTTGTTACATAATTAACTTACATGAAGAGGGGGAGGTGGAAATGAGCCTGCCCAGGTGGACGTTTTCACCCAGAGTGGAAGACATTATTAGGCATAAGCACATACACACAGTTTCTCATTCGGAACATCAGTTCGAGATAATTTGGTTTATGGCTGCACTTTAGAGAAATGACAGTCTTCAAATAGAGATTAGAGGCACCACAATAAGTTCTTTACTGTAATTTAATACTTTCTTGGAGGACTTTATTCCCCATTTGGATCATATGCAGTTTCAGTTTATGAAGTTGTGTGCAAGATTTTTGTAAACAAGTTACTTACTCCCACCTCCACGGAATGAACTTTCAAAAGTACATTTATGGGAATATTTATAGGTACTTCAATGCTGTGAAGGAAAGCGCATGTCTCTTCTCTGACTTCTCATGAAACGATCTCACACTGATATACACATTAATAAATCTACTTCTAAACTTCCTGGAATAATTCTGAACTTCAAAAAATATATACAGGGCTTCTCTGGTGGCACAGTGGTTGAGAGTCCGCCTGCCGATGCAGGCGACACTGGTTCGTGCCCCGGTCCGGGAAGATCCCACATGCTGTGGAGCGGCTGGGCCTGTGAGCCATGGCCACAGAGCCTGCACATCCGGAGCCTGTGCTTTGCAATGGGAGAGGCCACAGCAGTGAGAGGCCCATATACTGCAAAAAAAAAGAAAATTATATATATATATATATATATATATATATATACATATGTATATACATATACATATGTATCTGTATATACATATGTATATATATGTACAAATCTGAGGTTATGGTTGAACAAAACTATTCAATACTGAATTTGAGTAAGAGGGATATTATCAACTATTATATAGTTCAACATTCAGAACTCTTAATGTCCAAGAATAACATCTAAATGACAAAGCCCTGGGAGGGGCCTGCTGGGCTTGTCTCTCTGTCACCTCTCTTCATTCATATCCATTTATGGGCTCTATTTAGCCTGTCCTGCACATTCTTTAAAGTAGTTGTATTAATCCTAACGGGTTGTTGTAACTCTTTGCCTTCATGAGAAACTGATCCTTTATGAAATACTCTTAACAGCTTTTGATAAAACTAGTCAGACAATTCTGACCTCTGAATGAGTTTCAAAGATAAAGAGAAGAATGGGCAAAAGGTGGAGGAAACATGAGTAGTGAAAATCACTTTAGAAATTTTATATTTGAAATGCCCAGAAGGAATTGTTGTTGGAAATGTGCAGCCAAGGAACGTCTGTGACTCAGAGGAATCTGCTTGGAGTCCATGATTAAAAGTCAGCACGTATTTGTCATCATTTTCCACTTTATTTATTGGCTCCAGAATAACATATTGTGGGGTCATTATGAGGATAAGATATTTTACACCTGGCAAATTAAAGAAACTACTAATTTAAAAGGTACTGAAAGTGGACCCATATATTAAAGAGATTGTTGCATTTTGAGGCGCAAGTCCTCACAAAAGGAAAGTCAATGCTAAAATTCTCTCTTCTATTTTTCCTATAATTTAGAAAATCATTCTTCTCTCCATTGAGGGAGGAGAGGCAATTATTTTTTTAATAATTTAACTCCTCAGATCATGTTCAGCTTTGAATCTGTGTTTCCACCTGTACCTCTGGGCTCTGAGTTCTGTGAAATGCTGCTCTTCTGCAAATGTCCACACACAAAATGAATCCTGTCTTCTTTTTCATTTCAGTTCCCTTAGAGCAATTACAGGGAAGAGGGAGAGAAAAAGTCACAAGAGTGTGGAGTGTAGGAGGAGCTTAATGAGGGACCACAGGGGTTGGGGAGAAGTGGAAAGCACTGAAATGGGAGACTGGGAGCAATTTCTCCCACTGCACTTGGCCTGAGGCAAAGCTTGCTCATTTTCCTTGTGACCAAGCAAATAGACAATACGTTTGCCATGGGGATCCAGATATTTTACTATGTATATTGTTTAAGAATATACAGCCATTATTAAAAGTGATGAAGAGAAATTTGAAAACCTCTCCTTTAGGAACATTTCCTGTATATGTAATCCACCTGGAGAAACTGAAAATAGAAACTGAAAACACTACCTCTAAATTGCAGAGTGTAAGTAAAAGTAAGCTTAGGGTCGGTCTTATGAAGATCATAAAACATATAATAACATATGTGCTGTGGTAAATATAAAAAGCTGACAGAAAGTGAAACTATGCAGATCTAATTTGTACCTCCATTTATTAAGTCAATAAGTAAGAACAATGATATTCCATGTATAAAAAGAATAAATGGAACATGGATGAAGGAACCACAGCTTATGGCAGCCTCTGGCATATTTTTGTATGTGTGTATCTCTGCGTATGGTCTGCTTCTCTTTAGAATGGATGGTATAGAGTGTGGGTGGAGGTGTAGAGAATAGGGGAGCATCTATGAATCAACTTTGTACTTAATACAATTGTTAAACTTAATCTTTGTCCACAAGTTTCCTAATGTTTTCAAACCCAAGTTCATGTGTCCAATGCACAGTGAGGCCAAACAAACCGAAATGTGGTGTTTGGAGCAGAGAAAAGTTTATTGCAAGGGCCAAACAGGGAGAATAGGTAGTTCATGCTCAAAAAACCCAAACTCCCCAATGGGCTTTAGGGAAGAGTGTTGAAAGGTAAATTTGGTGGGGTGGGGTCTTTTGCAGGGCCTGTGATGTTCCTCTGATTGGTTGATGAGGAGGTAACAGTGCTGTGTTCCAGGAATCTCAGTCATCAGCCTGCTGCTTCCAACCATTATGAGGTCTACTCTTGTCTCAGCCTAAATTTACCACCCTCCACTGGGTCCCAGCTCCTGTAGAACTCAGTGATATGTACCAGATTGCTATGCACATCCCCCAAGAGGAATGGGGACCCTGCCCTCTCACTGTACTATTGTTTCCTTTTTTTATTATTAATTTTTATTGGAGTTTAGTTGCTTTGCAATATTGTGTTAGTTTCTTGCTGTACAGCAAAGTGAATCATTTGTATGTATACATATATCCACTCTTATTTCAATTTCCTTCCCAGTTAGATCATCACAGAGCACTGAGTAGAGTTCCCTGTGCTATACAGTGGGTTCTCATTAGTTATCTGTTTTATACATAGTTGTGTATATATGTCAATCTCAATCTCCCAATTCATCCCACTCCCCCTTCGCCTCTTGGTAACCATAAGTTTGTTATCTACAACTGTGACGCTATTTCTGTTTTGCAGATAAGTTCATCTCTACCATTTTTCTAGATTCCACATATAAGTGATATATGGTATTTGTTTTTTCTCTTTATGATTTACTTCAGTCTGTATGACAGTCTCTAGGTCCATCCATGTATCTGCAAATGGTACTATTTTGTTCCTTTTTATGGCTGAGTAATATTCCATTCTACATATGTACCACATCTTCTTTATCCATTCCTCTGTCAATGGACATTTCAGTTGCTTCCATGTCCTGGCTGTTGTAAATAGTGCTGCAATGAACATCGGGGTGCATGCATCCTTTTGAATTATGGCTTTCTCTGGATATATGCCTACGAGTGGGATTTCTAGGTCATATGTTAGCTCTATTTTTAGTTTTTTTTAAAGAAACCCCATACTGTTCTCCACAGTGGCTGTAGCAATTTACATTCCCACCAACAGTGTAGGAGGGTTCCCTTTTCTCCACACCCTTTATAGCATTTATTGTTTGTAGAATTTTTGATGATGGCCATTCTGACTGGTGTGATGTGATACCTCACTGTAATTTTGATTTGCATTTCTCTAATAATTAGTGTTATTGAGCATCTTTTCATGCGTTTGTTGGCCATCTGTATGTCTTTCCTGGAGAAATTTCTATTTAGGTCTTCTGCCCTCTTTTTGATTGGGTGATTTCATTTTTTGATATTGAGCTGCATGAGCTATTTGTATATTTTGGAGATTAATCCCTTGTCAGTTGCTTCATTTGCAAATATTTTCTCCCATTCTGAGGGTTGTCTTGGTAAAGGTGCAGGATACAAAATCAATACACAGAAATATCTTGCATTCCTATACACTAACAGTGAAAGAGCAGAAAGAGATATTGAGGAAACAATCCCATTTATCATCACATCTAAAAGAATAAAACACCTAGGAATAAACCTACCTAAGGAGGCAAAAGACCTGCACTCTGATAACTATAAGATACTGATGAAGGAAATCAAAGATGACACAAGCAGATGGAGAGATATACCACGTTCTTGGATTGGAAGAATCAATATTATGAAAGTGACTATATTACCCAAAGCAATCAATCCCTATCAAATTACCAAGGGCATTTTTCACAGAATTAGAATTAAAAAAATTACACTTTCTATGGAAACACAGAAGACCCCAAATAGAAAAATCAATCTTGGGAAAGAAGGATGGAACTGGAGAAATCAGGCCCCCTGGCTTAAGACTATACTACAAAGCTACAGTGATCAATACAGTATGGTACTGGCACAAAAACAGAAATATAGATCAATGGAGTGGGATAGAAAGTCCAGAGATAAACCCACCCACCTATGGCCACCTAATCTATGACAATGCAAGCAAGAATAAACAATGGAGAAAAGACAGTCTCTTCAATAAGTGGTGTTGGGAAACCTGGACAGCTACACGTAAAAGAATGAAATTAGAACACTCCCTAGCACCATACACAAAAATAAACTCAAAATAGATTAAAGACCTCACTGTAAGGCCAAATACTATAAAACTCTTAGAGGAAAATATAGGCAGAATGCTCTCTGACATAAATCACAGCAAGTTCTTTTCCAATCCACCGCCTAGAATAATGAAACTACAAGCAAAAGTAAACAAATAGGACCTAATGAAACATAAAAGCTTTTGTACAGCAAAGGATACCACAGATAAAACTATTGTTCTTGACTGCCTTTCCTTGGTTTCTGCATTCCCTCTCCTCCTATTTAGTATCTGTTTGAATCTGCCCTTTGGAACTCAGGGAAAGTGTAGGAGGCTGCAGCCTTATTCCTGCAAACAAAAAATGGGGGACATACAAAGGTTTTTGTACCTGGGAGGGCCCCACAGGTTCCTGCTCAATTTTACTAATCTTTCATTCGTAAAACATTATCTTTCTAACATCAAGGTAATTGGTATGGAAAATCCATGGGACCTCAGATCTTTCCTGACACTATATACTGATTTTTCCTTTTCACCAGAACAAATGGAACTAGTAAGTCATGATAACTGACAGTTATTCTCTGGTCCTCTGCTTTCAGCCATCTCATTTCTCCCTGGCTTCAGTAACAGGTGAAATGATTAGAACAGTGTGTTGCTAAAATAACAGTGTAACTCATAAGTACCATCTCTCAGAGCTCCATAGGGGTTCCTTCCCCATTCTTATTTCAAGACACCATTTTAGTAATTACTGTCAATCTGTAATAACACCTTGTCACTATAGTGACGAATGGTTGGGTGTATGAAACAACCTTTTATGTAATTGTTAAACTTAAATCTAGTAAATTTTCTTCCACAAGAAAGAAAACCATATTTATTTCTGTGGTTGAAACTATTAAATACACATGATGCTGGTGCCAAAGTCTGCTAGAAGCAAGCTGCCTTATATGTTGGTGAATATTTCTTATTTTTAAAGACAAATAGTTTATTTTAGATCATAAGGTTTGCTTCCTTCTAATATATTGAAGTAATCTCTGAAGTCAAATGCAATTCTTATGTTTTATTGTCAATTTTACTTTACCACAGTGATGATTGTTTTTGAACAAAGTATGCCAAGCACACACTGTTCTTTCCCTATCTGTCCTAATGGATAACATCTAGAGATCTGTTTTTCTTTAAGTTCATTTTCTAGGGATCAGCTGTGCTTGATCCTTTTAATATTTGTAGATTTGGAAATATATGCATCTTTTCTTCTCAAAAGAAGTTTGTAAATGTTCATCTTATGAGCTTCAAGCTGATGCCACAGTACAAGAAATAACATGGTCTGAAATTCTCTTAAATTTTGAGAATTGCTGCCCAGTAATCCCTAAAAGGACTTGGTCGTAGACTTGAAAGTCAACGTTTTAATAGCTCCTTCCCCAGCATCATCTTGGTCAATGTTAAACAGCAGCTCTGAGCTTCAAGAACTTTCAGAAAACTAAGGGAAAAAATTAAATTCTTCATCAAAAGACTGAAGCAATGTAGAAAATACCTCAATACTGTTGAGAATTACTGTTGAAAGAGAATAATGTGTTTGTGAAACATATTGATTGTTCCCTATCTCTTGGTGTCCCAATTTCAATCCCAATAAAATCAAAGTACCTCAGTGTGTTTTGCTCCAGAAAAATATGGACACTCCACATTCTGGGAGATATTCTAATAAAAATTATAAGCTGGAAGAACTAATTGATGATTTCTGAATAAATACTGAAAATAGAAATAGGAGCACAAAATAGAGAATGCCAAAACTAAGTCCCAATCTTTGGTTTAATGGATGACAGATTGATGAGAATGGCAAAATACTGGAAATAATTGTTTTATAAAGAGTTTCCTTACAGTCTATTAGATAACAGTTAAAAATTATACTACTCCACTCTATGAATTCAGGCAAAATTAAACAAATATTTTAAAAGAGAGACAAAGGATGTAGGGTATATTGATTTTAGTAGCCATTTGAAAAACTTTTGTTTTTCTTTTGTTCTGTTTTTTTTAACATCTTTATTGGAGTATAATTGCTTCACAATGGTGTCTTAGTTTCTGCTTTATAACAAAGTGAATCAGTTATACATATACATATTTCCCCATATCTCCTCCCTCTTCAGTCTCCCTGCCACCCTCCTATCCCAACGTTCTAGGTGATCACAAAGCACTGAGATGATCTCCCTATGCTATGTACCTGTTTTCCACTAGCTATCTATTTTACAATTGGTAGTGGATATATGTCCATGCCACTCTCTCACTTTGTCCCAGCTTACCATTTCCCCTCCCCAAGTCCTCAAGTCCATTCTCTATGCCTATGTCTTTATTCCTGTCCTTGCCCCTAGGTTCTTCAGAATATATTTTTTTTTTTTTAGATTCCATATATGTGTGTTAGCATATGTTATTTGTTTTTCTCTTTCTGAGTTACTCCAATACTTATTGTTATAAGTATTGTTATAAGAATTGTTATTGTCTTATTGACAATAGCAATGTCAAAACATTGTTATTGAGCTGCATTAGCTGCTTGTAAATTTTGGAGATTAACCGTTTGACAGTTGCTTCATTTGCAAATATTTTCTCCCATTCTGAGGGATGTCTTTTGGTCTTTTTCATGGTTTCCTTTGCTGTGCAAAAGCTTTTAAGCTTCATTAGGTCCCATTTGTTTATTTTTGTTTTTATTTCCATTTCTCTAGGAGGTGGGTCAAAAAGGATCTTGCTGTGATTTATGTCATAGAGTGTTCTGCCTGTATTTTCCTCTAAGAGTTTTATAGTGTCTGGCCTTATATTTAGGTCTTTAATACATTTTGAGTTTACTTTTGTGTATAGTGTTAGGGAGTGTTTTAATTTCATTCTTTTACATGTAGCTGTCCAGTTTTCCCAGCACCACTTACTGAAGAGGCTGTCTTTTCTACACTGTATATTCTTTCCTCCTTTATCAAAGATGAGGTGACCATATGTGCATGGGTTTATCTCTAGGCTTTCTATCCTGTTCCATTGATCTATCTTTCTGTTTTTGTGCCAGTACCATACTGTCTTGATTACTGTAGCTTTGTAGTATAGTCTGAAGTCAGGGAGCCTGATTCCTCCAGCTCCGTTTTTCTTTCTCAAGATTGCTTTGGCTATTCGGGGTCTTTTGTGTTTCCATACAAATTGTGAAATTTTTTGTTCTAGTTCTGTGAAAAATGCCAGTGGTAGTTTGATAGGTATTGCATTGAATCTATAGACTGCTTTAGGTAGTATAGTCATTTTCCCAATGTCGATTCTTCCAATCCAAGAACATGGTATATCTCTCCATCTGTTTGTGTCATCTTTAATGTCTTTCATCAGTGTCTTATTGCTTTCTGCCTACAGATCTTTTGTTTCCTTTGGTAAGTTTTTTCCTTGGTATTTTATTATTTTTGTTGCAATGGTAAATGGGAATGTTTCCTTAATTTCTCTTTCAGATTTTTCATCATTAATGTATAGGAATGCAAGAGATTTCTGTGCTTTAGTTTTGTATCCTGCTACTTTACCAAATTCATTGATTAGCTCTAGTAGTTTTCTGGTAGCATCTGTAGGATTTTCTATATATAGTATCATGTCATCTGGAAACACTGAGAGTTTTACATCTACTTTTCTCATTTGGATTCCTGTATTTCTTTTTCGTTTCTGATTGCTGTGGCCTCAGCTCCCAACCCCAACCAGCCCCAGCAGGTGAGCAGACAAACCTCTCCGGCTGGTGAGTGCTGGTTGGCACCGATCCTCAGTGCGGGAATCTCTCTGCTTTGCCCTCTGCACCCCTGTTTCTGTGCTCTCTTCCATGGCTCCAAAGCTTCACCCCTGCCCACCCCCCAACCCGGTCTCCACCAATGAAAGGGCTTCCTACTGTGTGGAAACTTTTCCTCCTTCACAGCTCCCTCCCAGCAGGGCAGTTTCTGTCCCTATTGTTTTGTCTCTGTTTTTTTCTTTTTTCTTTTGCCCTACCCAAGTATGTAGGGAGTTTCTTGCCTTTTGGGAAGTCTGAGATCTTCTGCCAGCATTCAGTAGGTGTTCTGTAGGAGTTGTTCCACATGTAGATGCATTTCTGATGTATTTGTGGGAAGGAACGTGATCTCCACGTCTTACTCCTCCATCATCTGGAAGATCTCCCTGGGTTCTTCATTTTTCTTTATAGAAAAGATGGAGAAATATTTGTTGGCTGATTCTAAAGTTAAAATGAACACATAGATTTTTTAGTGTATATTCCTGGAAATTTACTGATTTTTAAAAAATTGGATAAGATAATTTTTAGTCTTATGGAAGGAAATAATGAAGAATATTTAAAAATACTGAAAAGGTACAATAGTTAGAAAATGTTTTGTCATTAAATATTAAACTGTACTTTTAAACAACTTAAAAAATTAATGTGTTTTAATAGTAATAAAAAGTAGGTTTTCTAAAAAGATGCAGAATGAAGAGTCCAATAGTAGAATCTAAGATGCCTTGGACCTTAATATATAACAGGATGGTATGTTATTTCTATGGGAATAGTACTTTTGCTGAAAAAAATGTTATGCATCTGGAAAAATATGCTTGAAATTTTGCTTCATATTGTAGAGAAATCAATGTAAATTGTATGAAATGCAAAACACTTTAAAAAGAATCAAGAGTAAATAATAAATGTTAGTGGAATAATTGCATGCACTAGGGAAAAGGAAACAGAAATAAGAGAAGAAACTGAGAAGCAATAACATATATAATATTTGACTATACAAAATTTTACACTTTTTAATTTAAAATTATACCATTACATAGCTTCAAAGCAAGGTGATTAGCAAATGTTTAATAGAGATAAAAATTTGATATTTATATTGTCTAAACACCTGCTACTAATTAAGAAAAAAAAATACAGTGTGATAAAAAAAATTGGTAAAGTAATTAAATCCATGAAATGGGATATCCAAAGAGAATCCCCAAGCTTCCAATAGACTGAAGGAAAAATTCTCAATCTTAGAGGTTATCAAAGAAATTTAATAAAAGAAACAATGAAATAGACTCATTATAATTAGGAAAAGTTGAATAAACACCACCTGCTTTTGCAAGAATATAAGGAAAGTGACATTCTCACATACTGCTGTTAGAAATGTGCATTGGTAAAGTAGTCCTTTAAAGCAATCTAATAATAGCAATTAAAATTAAAGTGTAAATCCTTAACTCAAAAATTCCACTTTATACAAGAATCTATAGAGATGATAGCATCACTATGTAAAAATTATACAGTGGTTATTTTGATATCTTTCACAGCAGCAGAAACCTGGGAATTTATGGAACATCTGTCAACAAGAAATGGTTAAGTAAACAATGGTACTTTTTAATGTAGAATATTATCCAGCTATTAAAAATTATTTATATAATTATATGTATATTGGCAGGAGGCTTGGAAGCATTTTCATGATCTTCTGTTAAGTGAAAAATGTAATGTTAAGAGAAGATACTGTAGAATGATACCATGTTTACCATGTTTACTCCTACATCTCCATTTATATATAGAGAAAAGTGTTGACATGGTTTGCCAAAAATATAATGGCTTGAGTTGAGGGAATGTGTAAATTATGAAAGGTAAAAAATGAAAAAGATACCATAGAATAATGGATTACCATAACATTATGAAGTTCCAATAAATGTTACATATGCAATAATTTTATGAAGATATTGTAAATATATAAATAACAAATGTGTACATGATAAAGACTAAAAATTGGCAGTGACAAATGAAATGGTTGACCACACAGAATGAAACTCTACATCATTTTCAGAATGCATTTCCGCTATTTCAAAGCAGCTTTGTATCATAGTATCAAAACTAAGTAATAACTGAAAAAATACAAGGTGAGATATGTTTATGTCTTTGGGAAGGATGGAAATGTTCCACTGTAGCACCTAACTGCCTCTAAACACTTCAGTGCCATGAACGCAATTGTAGAAGTGAAACCACGTTAATTAGCCAAAGCTTGAAGAAGTAGCTGATACCTTGGTGAAATTATTAATCCATTATTTTAATAAAATACAGGAATACATGGATAAAATTTCACAAGGAAGTTTTGAATTGGTTTAATATTGGAAAGTGACATTAAAAGGTTAGAGTGTTGGGTAAGTACTGTAGGGAAAGACAGAGGAAATTATTGCTGGAGGCTGTGGGTCCACAAGTAGTGGGTTTGTTCAGAATGAAGACTTGTATTACATATTTGTTAAAATCAGATTAGTTTGCGGAGAGCACATTTTCCTAAATCATATTTTTGCTGTCATTGGAAATGAACTTGGGCAGTGCCTCCAAAGTGACCCATGCCAGAGCACATCTCCCATATCAGTTGTTAACAGAATGTAAATGGAGTGAGCTCAGCAGCAAACTGCACACAGGACTCTACCAAATGCCTTTTCTCGTGTTGCGATCCTCTTGCCATCTTCTTTGGCCAGCCCTTAAACCCAAGTGCTTTGACTCAGAAGTTAAAGTTTGTGAGTTTCTGCTTTGGAAGACTTCCTTTTAATTCCTATCAAGATCTTGGTCCTCACCAGCAATAAAACCTGATGTCTTCTTCATTTTGGCCTTCAAGAACACATTTCTCTTTGTGGAAGACACCATTCTTTGTTTGATTTCTAATGCTGATAGTACCTTCTTTTTCAAATGTTTATGATCATTTCAATAGAAATAGAGTCAGAGGCATGGGATTAAAGAGTTCATGTTCACATTTTAACCAAGAGTTATCTTCAACTGCAGAACTGTGAGTGAATAGATTTCTACTCTTTTAAACCAGCAAGTTTGTGGTAACTGGTTACAGCATCCACCGAAAATAGAGAGCTTTGACTCAGACAGAAAAACAAGCCTGAAAGAATGGGTTCCTATGGAAGATTATCAAAACAATATTAGTTAACTAAAATAATACCAAGTTCAAGCACAATCTGGACGTTATCAGTATACAAATAGGACAAATCCCGTTTTGTTGTAATGACAAGATGTTTCATTGCCAGAGTTGATGCTGGAATCTTGGGAAAGATAGGGAAATTTTCATGTGTAGGTGCAATTTGAAGTAGTATCCATGCGTATTGCTAAGGTTTAAGCTTAAGGACAATGCTTTGGGAAGAGAGATTTATCAAGCCTTATAAAATAACAGAAGCCATTAGTGCAGATGAATTTAGAATGATTCTGTCTCCCAGGCTAATTGTCATGCAAACAAAATCACAGCAGAGGCTCTTTCATAAAGACAAAATTAGTGAATATTGACAACAATAAAGCACATTTTAAGATCCAAGATTAAGCCCAGACAAAGAATGCCACTGGCTCCTGAGTCTGAGATTATCAATTTCTATCCATACTGAAGGCTGTTGGCTGACAGCTTATAGAGCTGGGAAGGGCAGTGAGATTACAAGACTACCACTTCTCATTTTGACAAAAATTTGTTAATGAAGCCAAAATACATAGGGATTGTTCAATCCACGTCTCACCTTGCTGAACTGTCTTCAGCTGAATTTTTCACATCAGCTGCTGGCAATATGTGCCTCACCCGTGCATTGAATTTTTGATACTCAAATGCTTGCATTTACAGTACGTCATTGCACTTTTTGTCATTTGTGTTCTTCAAATATATTTCTGGCTCCTCATCTTCCATGAGCATGTTCAGATTTTACTTCCCTTCACTTTTGAAGTGTGGTGTGACTAGGTGATTTGCTCTGACAAAGAAAAGGTCAGCAGAAATGACTGGCCAATTTCCCAGATGGCACCTTCAGGAGCCACTGTTGAGTTGCCATGATTCCATTTTCCTGCAGGCTCAGTGGCCATAGCTCATGGGCCCAGCCACTCCGCGGCATGTGGGATCTTCCCAGACCGGGGCACGAACCCGTGTCCCCTGCATCGGCAGGCGGACTCTCAACCACTACGCCACCAGGGAAGCCCAACATCATAGTTTATATTGAAAATATCAACTGAATATGATTATATCTTCATATTTTTATAGGGTCCTCAAAAATTAAAGGAGAAGCTTTGGGAATGCTTTCTTGAAATCAGTAGTACCTTGCCTTTTTAAATGACTCACATCTATTCACTTCCTTTAATGAAAACAAAATCTTAACCTTGCTCCAAGTAGCTTAGAGATAAAGGTTTTGTAAAATTACTTTTTACTTTATGTGTCATATCACACAAAAATAATATTAAAGTAAATAATCTCTGCTTTTCAAACCTTTCTCTCTCCTCTTTGTTTCTCTCTTCATACACACAACACACACACACACACACACACACACACACACACAGGAACATTCACACTCATATATACATCAAAATAGATTGGTTCCCATATTGGATCAAAATAAAAAGGACTCAAGGATGAGGACTATCTCCCACTTGTTCACCATTAGATGTCAATGTATTGCCCAGGGCCTAGAACAGAAGGGAAGGAAAAGAGGAGGGAGGAGGGATAGAGGGAGGGGAAGGAAGGGGAGATGGTAGAAGGAAGGAAGAACTAATTTGAATTCAACCAACTAGAGTTCAGAAAAAAATTGGGTGGAAAGAAGGTGGGTTGAGTGTGCCCAGGAGGATTTCATTTTATACACACACATATATTTTTTCAAAGTGTTTTACTACCTTCTTTAAGTTATTCAACTGTAGTTAGACCCAAACTACACAGCCTCTTAAATGACTTTAAAGGCTCAGGGTTGGTGTTTCTGGGAATATGCTACAGTGTGGTAAATTGGATTTTACAAATAATTTAATCCTTTTTGATTCAGTCACATTCACACAAGCTTTGAATGAAGTGAAATTAGAGAAAGGTCATCTATCAATTTTTACCCTTTCGTAAATTCAAGTATTGCATTCAAAGGTAACCCAATAAAGGATATAGTCCAAATATTAAAAATCCTGCACAATTTCTGGATTCTATCATCATTTTGACTTCCATCTTTTTAATTTACAAAAATACCAGTTAATATTTTCTTCATCTAGCTATACTAGGAAAATAATATACATTGATTAATTAAATGGTAACATAAGTAATGTACATTGAATAAACAATTACTTAAAGAAATATAGCTAAAGCAAACATCTATTGGTGTTATTTTAAAACATTGAAAAATAATCCTTTTTGTTTAAATTCAAGAAGACAAATAATTATTTCACCTATATGATACTGTTTTGAACTGAAGGTTAATAATAATCTGGAACAGACTTAATATTCATTATGTACTAAACTGCCAGTCTAGAATTACTGAGTGATAGCAATCACCATGGCCGTACAAATAGCTAAATACAAAGGAATATTAGCTTTTATAACATAATAAAAATTTTAAAGAACATGAAAGATGTTCTTTTTTGAAATATCAAAACACAATATTGGATTTATCTGTAGAGGGAATTTCTGATTCTCATAAACTGAAGCTCATTTCAAATTTTAACATATTAAATGTATGTCATACATTATGCATTTCTCTTATTTCAAGTCATGCTTCAACCCAAATGAAATGATTGCATTTTTAAAATTCTATTCTTGAAAAAGAGAATAATCATGTGTAAATCTAAAATTTGGTATGCTAATCTCTTAAAGCAAATATTTATCACTGAATAAGAGTATGATGGTGCATTTACTAAATGTTACCTAAGATAGCCTCCTATTCATATTGTGATTCAAGATGCTTTTCACTTAAAATGATTTCTTGGAGCTACTACAAAAAGTTGCATAGAGGTCTCTCTTATTCTACTTTATAAATGCATAGTAGTTTGTTGTTTGCACTTGCTGCAAAATGTCAGTGTTACAAGACTTCTTTGCTTTAATTAATGCTTTGTGGTTTGCATTTATATGACTGATATGAAAATTGCTATTTCTCCTTTTTTAATATTCAGTTTTCCAATATGACTTTGTCCATATTTAATAGATCATTGCTCATGCTTTTATTTTCAAATTTTCTGCATCATTTTGTTTTGGGTACATCCCTTATCTAGGACAAACATTTCAGATTTGTCTTGTATTCAATCGGAATTGAAATTCAATAGGTGAATTAAACACATTTATATTTATTGATATGACAATATATATGTTTGATCTTAGTTCATTTTGCACTTTTATGCTATGTTTTCTGTTTTTATGTTTTTTTAACTTTTGTGATGTTTTCTAGTTCTTAACTTTCCAGTTATGTTTTTATAAAATAACTTTATTCATTAGGATTAAGTTCTCTATATTAGTTCCCTGATATGAGCAAATAACAAATCTTTAATCCAGCTACATTATGTCATAATTTTCACCTTTACATTAACATAATATTTAATACTATGATAATTATTACTTGGTCTTTTCAAAATAAAACAATATCTTGATTTCTAGTTATTGCAGAGTCTCTAATCAATAAATTTTTATTTCCTACTTTTCCTTGTATTTTTGTTAATTGCACCATTTCTATAAAGTTAATGCATATAGGTACTATTTTATTTGGATATTTGAGAATATATTTTAGTCTTATTTCTAAAAGTACATGTATACAGTACTTCCACCAATATCCATCATGAAAACTAAGATGGAAAACATTTTTTAAAACTTAGCTAATTACATCCAGTAACATATACAAAGGATAATATATTGTGACAAAGTGTAGTTTTTCATAAGAATATAAGGTTGATATAATGGAAATTAATGGATGCAATTCATTTCAAACAACTAATTAAAATCCATACAATTAATTAAATAGATGTAGAAAAGTCATTTGAAAAAATCTAGAAATCATTCCTGATTAAAAAATAAATAAAGCAACTTTCAGCAAATGAGAAATAGAAATTTCCTCAGCCTGATAAAAGACATCTAAGAAAAAAATCTACAGATAATACCACATTTAATGATATTAAATATGAAAGAATAAAAGAGGGAATGCTTAAGGATAAGACAGATATGTCTCTCTTACCACATATTTTTAATAGATCTTTATTGGAGTATAATTCCTTCACAATACTTAGTTTCTGTTGTACACCAAAGTGAATAAGCCATATGCATACATATGTCCCCATATCCCCTCCCTCTTGAGCCTCCCTCCCATTCTCCCTACCCCACCCCTCTAGGTCATCGCAAAGCATGTAGTTGATCTCCCTGTGCTATGCTGCTGCTTCCCACTAGCTATTTTACATTCGGTAGTGTATATATCTCGATGTTACTCTCACTTTGCCCCAGTTTCCCCCTCCCACCCCATGTCCTCAAGTCCATTCTCTGTGTCTAAATCTTTATTCCTGCCCTGCAACTAGGTTCATCAGTACCGCCTTTTTTTTTTTTTTTAATTCCATATATATGCGTTAGCATATGGTATTTATTTTTCTCTTTCTGACTTACTTCACTCTGTAGGACAGACTCTAGGTCCATCCACCTCACTACAAATAACTCAATTTTGTTTCTTTTTATGGCTGAGTAATATTCCATTGTATATATGTGCCACGTCTTCTTTATCCATTCATCTGTTGATGGACATTTTGGTTGCTTCCATGTCCTGGCTATTGTAAATAGTGCTGCAATGAACATTGTGGTACATGTCTCTTTTTGAATTATGGTTTTCTCAGGGTATATGCCAAGTAGTGGGACTGCTGGGTCATATGGTAGTTCTATTTTTAGTTTTTTAGGGAACCTCCATACTGCTCTCCATAGTGGTTTTATCAATTGCTTTCCCACCAACAGTGCAGGATGGTTCCCTTTTCACCACACCCTTTCCAGCATTTATTATTTCTAGATTTTTTGATGATGGCCATTCTGACAAGTGTGAGGTGATACCTCATTGTAGTTCTGATTTACATTCCTCTAACAATTAGTGATGTTGAACATCTTTGCACGTGCCTCTTGGCCATCTGTATGTCTTCCTTGGTTAAATGTCTATTTAGGTCTTCTTCCCAATTTTTAATTGGATTTTTTTTTTTTTTTATATATTGAGCTCTATGACCTGTTTGCATATTCTGGAGATTAATCCTTTGTCTGTTGTTTCATTTGCAAATATTTTCCCCCATTCTGAGGGTGCTCTTTTCTTCTTGTTTATGGTTTCCTTCGTTGAGCAAAAGCTTTTAAGTTTAATTAAGTTCCATTTGTTTGTTTTCATTTACACTACTCTAGGAGGTAGGTCAACAAAGATCTTGCTGTGGTTTATGTCAAAGAGTGTTTTTCCTGTGTTTTCCTCTAAGAGTTTCATAGTGTCTGGTCTTACATTTAGGTCTTTAATCCATTTTGAGTTTACTATTTTGTATGGTGTTACGTAGTGTTCTAATTTTATTCTTTTACATGTAGCTGTCCAGTTTTCCCAGCACCACTTATTGAAGGGCTGTCTTTTCTCCATTGTATGTTCTTGCCTCCTTTGTCTTAAATTAGGTGACCATATGTGCGTGGGTTTATCTCTGGGCATTCTATCCTGTAAAATTGATCTATATTTCTGTTTTTGTTCCAGTACCGTACTGTCTTGATTACTGTAGCTTTGTGGTATAGTTTGAAGTCGGAGAGCCTGATTCCTCCAATTACATTTTTCTTTCTCAAGATTGCTTTTTCTGTGGCTTCCCTGGTGGCACAGTGGTTGAGAGTCCACCTGCTGATGCAGGGGACACAGGTTTGTGCCCCTGTCTTGGAAGATCCCACATGCCGAGGAGTGGCTGGGCTCATGAGCCATGGGCACTGAGCCTGCACGTCCGGAGCCTGTGCTCCACAATGGGAGAGGCCACAACAGTGAGAGACCCGCATACTGCAAAAAAAAAAAAAAGATTGCTTTTGCTATTCATGCTTATTTGTGTTTCCATACAAGTTATAAAATATTTTGTTCTAATTCTGTGAAAAATGCCATTGGTAGTGTGATAAGGATTGCATTGTATCTGTAGATTGTTTTGGGTAGTATAGTCATTTTCACAATATTGATTCTTCCAATCCAAGAACATGGTATATTTCTCCATCTGTTTATGTCATCTTTGATTTCTTTCATCAGTGTTTTATAGTTTTCTGAGTACAAGTCTTTCACCTCCTTAGGCAGGTTTATTCCTAGGTATTTTCTTCTTTTCATTGCAGTTGTAAATGGGAGTGTTTCCTTAATTTCTCTTTCTGATTTTTCGTTGTTGTTATATAGGAGTGCCAGAGATATCTGTGCATTAATTTTGTATCCTGAAACCTTACCAGCTTCATTGATTATTTCTAGTAGTTTTCTGGTGGCTTCTTTAGGATTTTCTATGTATAGTATCATGCCATCTGCAAACAGTGACAGTTTTATTTCTTCTTTTCCAATTTGTATTTCTTTTATTTCTTTTTCTCCTCTGATTGCCCTGGCTAGGACTTCCAAAACTATGTTGAATAAGAGCAGTGAGAGTGGACATCCTTGTCTTGTTCCTGATCTTAGTGGAAATGCTTTCAGTTTTTCACCATTGAGTATGATGCTTGTTGTGGGTTTGTCATTTATGGACTTTATTATGTTGAGGTAGGTTCCCTCTATGCCCACTTTCTGGAGAGTTTTTATCATAAATTAGTGTTGAATTTTGTCAAAGCTTTTGCTGCACCTCTTGAGATAATCATATCATATTTATTCCTTAATTTGTTAATGTGGTATATCACATTGATTTGTGTATATTGAAGAATCCTTGCATCACTGGGATAAATCCCACTTAATCATGGTGTATGATCCTTTTAATGTGTTGTTGGATTCTGCTTGCTAGTATTTTGTTGAGGATTTTTGCATCTATGTTCATCAATGATATTGGTCTATAATTTTCTTTTTTGTGATATCTTTTCCTGGTTTTGGTATCAGGGTGATGGTGGCTTCATAGAATGAATTTGGGAGTGTTTCTAATCAACCTTGTACTGGAGATTCCAACCAATGTAGTAAGACATGAAAAAGAAACAAAAGGCAAGTACAACTGAAATGAAGTAGCAAAACTGTCTTTATTCACAGATTACATAAGGATTGTTGTAGCAAATCCAATGGTATTTACAAAATAGACACTAGAACTAATGAGTGAGTGTAGCAGTGTTACTGGATAGAAATATGAAAGTACAAATTTAACTATATTATAAATACCAGCATGATACAATCAAATTAAAAATCTTAAACAACACAATTATAATAGCAGCACAATTTTGAAATATTTAGGGGAAATTCTGGTAAAATATGGGTAAAATCTGTACACTGAAAATGACAAATTATTGATAAAAGAAATCAGTTACCTAAAATAACAGAGAGCTATATTGTGGAGACTTAATAGCACAGGGAGATCAGCTCAGTGCTTTCTGACCACCTAGACAAGTAGTATAGGGAGGGTAGGAGGGAGGGAAATGCAAGAGGGAAGAGATATGGGGATATATGTATATGTATAACTGATTCACTTTGTTATAAAGCAGAAATTAACACACCATTGTAAAGCAATTATACTCCAATAAAGATGTAAAAAAATATACACAAATAAATATATATATATATATATATATATATATATATATATATATATATATATAGTTAAAATGTCAATTCTCATTCAACTAATCTGTAGATTCAACTCAATCCCATAGAGAATTCCATAATTTTATCTTTAGTTTTATTTAAATTGACAAATTGATTCTAAAATCCATATGGGCTATGAAGGACTTATAAACAAAACAACTTTGAAGAAAAACAATTGTTGAAGGACTAACATTCCATGATCTCTAGACTTATTTTTTAAATATAGTATTGATGTAGAGATAAACAAATAGAATAAGGAAACACAATGGAAAACCCAAAAATAAGCTCCCCACATATTTAGACAACTGACAAATGTTCTAAGGCAATTCAATGAAGAAAGAATTGTCTCTTCAACAAATGGTGATGAAAAAATTGGCTATCCTTATGACAAAGTAAAAATTTTGATCCATTGATTATGCCATATAAAAATTAACTTTAGACCTGTTCTAGGCAACTATCTTACAGATGCATGAATGTAAGAGTAGGAAGGGGTGGATGTTGGGATCATTTGAAGATCTTTGACGCTTGAAGAAAAAATATACCTGGGGGGAAAAGTAACTTAAAATTAATCTCAGACTTAAATTTAAAGCTTAAGTTTATATAAAAACATATAAGAAAATCTTGATAAGCTTGGATTAGGCAAATATTCTTTAGATAAAACACCATCAGAAGTACAATCTATAAATGAATAAAGTGATATATCAGAATTTATGAACACTTAAAAAATATAGTGACTAAAGGAGAACAATAGTTGCCTAAGCACATGGGGATAATAAATCTGCTTATTTTTTTCTTTTGATGATAGTTTTATTGACAATATTTACGGCAAAAAAATATTAAAACTTAAACTCTAAATATGTGCAGTTTATTGTATGTATGTCTCAATAATAATATTTATCTAAACACACATTAAATAAAGTCCTTCTCAGACAAAATAAAATTTAGAAAGTCAGAAGAATTCATTATCGGAAGGCTTGGACTGCACTACAAAAAATATTACAAACAATTCTTCAGGAAGAAGAACTGTGATACCAGATGGAAATTTGAAAGATGTTAAAAAGGTAGCAGTCCTGAAAATACTTTAGAAAGTTGGGTAAACATAGAATACTTATTTTCTTATTTTAAGCGTATGAAAATAATTGACTCTCTAGAAGAAATGACAGTGTATGTGTGGCATGTAACATATGCAGAAATAAACATAAAAACGAGTGCAAGGACTGGAAAGGAGGAAATGGAAGCTTGCAATTGTAAGTTCCTAAAACTAAATATGAGGTGTCATATCAGTTGAAGTTAGACTGTGACCAGCAAGAGAGATCACAATACACAAAAATCAAGAACATTAAGAAAAAAAATACTTGTGTAGAAGAAAAAAATCAGGGATGATATGAAATCACACAAACACACACACATACACACACAAAAAGGAGAAAAATGGTAAAGGAAGAAGCATATCAAATGCTGCAAAGACTTTCATTAATATGAAGAATAAAAATTGGCATTAATGTTTAGCAATGAGGAAGTTATTGGTGACCTAGGTTAGAATTATTTCATGGAGTAGTAGAGACAATTTTCAGATTGGAGTGATCTGAAGAACGAATGTGTGGTAAGTACATGCTACCCTTTCAAGAAACTTGGCTTTAAAGGAGAGAAGAAGGACTGGGGATTATTGTGAGATGCATTGGAGTCAAGTAAAATTTAATTCTTTTTGTTTTGACAAGATGGAAGAGAGAAAGAATGATAATGGGGTTCAAAGAAATAAGGGAATAATTCATAAGGAAGTAGAAAATATGGTATACACGGGTTTCCCTGGTGGCGCAGTGGTTGAGAGTCTGCCTGCCGATGCAGGGGACATGGGTTTGTGCCCCGGTCCGGGAAGATCCCACATGTCGTGGAGCGGCTGCGCCCGTGAGCCATGGCCGCTGAGCTTGTACATCCAGAGCCTGTGTTCCGCAACGAGAGAGGCCACAACAGTGAGAGGCCCGCGTACCACAAATAAAGAAAAAATAAAATATGGTATACAGAACAGAAGCTGACTAGCCTAATACCAAGATATTGCTAATTCTATACAAAGAGAAGTAGGTGAGGCTGGATGTTGATTAAAATGTAGGGGTTTTGTTTGTTTGTTTGTTTGTTTTGCAAGGGTGATGAGAATATAAGTTTTATTTGTGAGGTGATGGATGGAAGTATACATGTAAACAGGATGCTAAAGAAGCACAGAAGAGCAAAATCCACCCTCAAAAAAAATGAAGTGTTTCAGAATTGATAATGCTGGGATTTGATACATTATTAAGATAAAAGGAAGGGTAGAGGAATTAGGTGTATAGAAGGAAGAATGAGTCATTTGAGACTAAGGCAGATTGAGTAAAACATCTCCTCTAAAATGAATCAATGTATAAATTCAAAGCATCATTCAAATATAAATAATATGTAACTATTTTATTCTCTACTCGTTACATTATCTCATTAGCCATAACCAGCCATAAGCAGCATCATAGGTAGATTTTGAAATAGTAATGTTAATTTAATTCTAACATTTCACTGTCTCAACATTTTGTTTAACTTGTAATAATTAATATTACTTTAGCAAGCCATAGTTTGTAGATGAATCCATAATTTAAAAATGAGTCTTTCACTAGGGAAAAAGCAAACAAGCTATATCCCACAGAACTTAAGCAATGGACTTCTTTCTATGGCTACCACCACTACCTCTTTGTGGTATTCTCCTATAAACTGTAAGAAAAAAATAAAAAAAGTTATTGAGCTCCTAGGTTTACTCACTGTTACCCTTGTTATAAATAAATTATTCAAACACTCTTTACTCCTCTAACCTGTAAAATAATAATCATGTGGCAAAGCTACTGACAAGAAAAAATGGAATAACTAATGTAGGACTCTGGGCAAAGAATGGATCCTAAATGAAGATTAATTTTCTTCTCATTCCTTTACAGAAATAACTTGGGTTAAATAGTTTCTCTTCTTTAGAAACTCTGTCTAGTTCCAATATTTTAGTATTGAAAATAATAACACAGGGAAGAGAGAGGGAAGATATTTGATAATAAATGGATCCCTTTATCTCCCTCTGCAATGTTCCACAACTATAATTTCTTTAATGTAATGTAATCAAAGAAATAAAATTAGTGATTTGAAATTTTGGCAATGTTATTTTGTATATGAGAAGCTTCAGGGATAAAAACATTAAATGAATACAGTGGTGCAGACTTTTTTTTCTTTTCTAAATAAAATAGAATCATCTCTCTGCATCAAAAAATTCCATTGAAGACTTGTATGTACAACATTTAAAAAAAAATCATTTAGTGTTTAAATACCACATTCTAATACCCACTTTACTGAATTGATTACAGCAATTTAAATTGTTTACTGCTCACCAGATAAGTTCATTTCCTTAATCTTTATCCTGGGGCTCCTGCCTCAGCTTTTGTTCTTTCCAGCAATATCATTAGTGGATGTCATGCTAAGATTTCTGGCAGAGTGTGACAAGAAGCAGTGCTACAAACACTTAAAGGGAGCCAGCATTTCAAAAGTCAGCAAAATATCCAAAAGTAACATTCCTTGCATTTGACAGTACAGAATGTAAGACCTAGACTAACCAAAACTATTACAAGGATATATCATATTTTTGAGCACCTTACTTAAAACAAATTTTCTATGAAACAAGTTTCCTCCTAGTTATTCCTGGTTTATTAAAAGAAAAAATTGTCCCCTTTAATTATAGAACTGTTTTATAATTTTTATTCTAATATTATGCAATGTAACCATTTATGTATATGGACTTTAAAGTATGCAGTAGACAAAATCTGTATGTAAGTATTGGTTCTGCCATTAAAAAACTGTACAATACAGGCATCACTTTACCTCATTTCAATTAACTCAGTCATAAAATTGTAATATGTAACTAGCAATGTTATTGTAATTATTAAATATGAGAAGTATTAAATAAAGGTTTGCAGACTATAAGAATATTTACAGATATAGTTAATAGCAATATTATTAAGCATGCAGCAATATTCTACTTGCTAAAGTACACGTAGAATAAATAAAATATGTCCATCTCTAAATCAAAAGATAGGAATTCAACCAGTCAGGTAAAGGGACATCATAGATGAACAATTAACAGCAGGTAATAAATCAAGCAAAAGACTTGGAATTCAAGGTAACTATAAAACCAAAGTAGCATATACTGGATGTAGGGTACAAGGAAGTACATGGTGTGAGGGTGCAGGTTATTAGAATCAGGGACCAAAATGAGAGTGAGACCAGCAGAAAAACTGAGAATGTGAAGAACTGTCCTCCTCTGATAAATTTAAGTTCTTCCATTTCTTTGAAAGGAGAGTGAACTTAATAATGAAAGAGGGATAGAAGTGCATTTCAATTGTATGGGAATAAAAAACATGTAGAGATAGATCTGTTACAGAGTCCATGCTCATACTGCTGGCTGCAAGACAGGCCAACAAATTGAGAGATGCGGTGTTGAGACAAGGAATAGCAACATTATTTGGAAAGCCAACAGATCGAGAAGATGATGGACTAGTGTCCAAAAGAGCCATCTTACCAAAGTTAGAATTCAGCCTTCTTTTATACTAAAAGGAGAGGGGAAGTGGCTGGTTTTTGCAGACTTCTTGGTGCCAAATCCTATGTTTTTGCAGCCATCTGCATAGGTCTGGTCACAATGTTCCTGTAAACCTCCAATAAGACAATTACTATTTTCTGTTCTGTAACTTTTGATCTCTGTGTGAATGGAAAATTGTTATACCTTTAAAGATCAAGGCTGGGAGACAGAGCATTGAGAAAGTGCTATGGTGTATATTCCAGGCTATGGCAGCATTCTTTTACAAAGGTGTAGAGCCAGCATGACTAAACACAGCACAAAGCTTAGAGCTAAAGGAATAGATCCAATAAGGAGTCAGGTTTGTTCTTCTCTGTCACAGATACTCAAAGAAATAGTCAAATTAATACAGTACATTTTATTAATATTAAAAATGAATCTTTATTTTTAATTAAAATATAATCTTTATTTATCAAATGCCAATTTTGGTTTTCTATCAAATAGTATCAGAGAATGACATCTATACATCCTTAATAAGAGAAGTTTGAACTTATTAGTTTGCTTGAACACCAGTAATGTGGTGAGGCCATGGTATCCTTGAGGAAGAACCTATGAATACTGATTCCCCTGTTGCTAATAAAACAGATTTTATTGAGAACTCTGTATTCCTGTATATAGATCCTGAGTATTTTGAGTAGGAACCCAGAGATTAAAAAATAGAAGACAACTGTGGTGAACAAACTCTAGGATGTCTGTCATTAATTCCTACCACCTGATATTCATTGTCTTGTTTACTCCCTGCCCCTTGAATGTGGCCTGAACTTACTATAACTAATAAAATATAGTAGAAGTGACATCATGCAACTTCTGAGATTAGGCAAAAAATCTGTTGTTTCATCTTGATTTGTCTCTCTCATTCTCTTTTGGATTATTTCCCTAGTAGAAGCTAATTGCCATGCTGTGTGATAGCTTGCTGCCATGTCATGAAAACAGCCCTGTGCAGGTGCCCAGGTAACAAAACTGAAGCCAGCCAACAATCATGAGGGTGATCTTAGAAGCAGATAATTTCCCTGCAGTTAATCTTTCAGATATGTCTACACCCCCTGCCAATAATACAACTACAAAACCATAAGATACCTTGAGCCAGAGAGAACCAACAAAATGACACCTGGATTCCCACCCTCAGAAATTGAAGATAAGTGTTTGCTGCTGTCTTAAGTTGTTAAGCTGTGAGATGATTGTTTATGCAGCAATAGATAAAACATACAATCATCAATTAAAACAGAGATATTTTGATGTGTCAATTTAGGAGAAACTATGTTGATATTGCTTCTTGCTATTCTTCTCAGTGTGCAGATATTATTCTCTGAGAACACACCTTGATATGCAAGAAGCATTATATACCTCTTGGCTCATCCTTACAAATTCAAACTTCTTTTAAGATTATTAGTTTTAAATAATATTGCCCACCAAAATGTAAAACTCATTCTTAAAAACCTCTATCTTCCACAAGTTTAATTTTCTCTTGGTGACTTCTTCCAAAAATTGACTGAAATTTAACCATTTAACTGCAATCGTAGTGTCTTTCAAGAGTACAGATTCAAGTTTAAAGAGTGAATTAATTTAATAATCTCTCCCCTTGGACCATACTTATGTTAATATACTCCTCCTACTAATTAGCATTATTTTCAGCTGTGTTTTGAAAAAATATTGCTTTATATTGTTCCTGTCAAAAGGAAAAAAAAATATATGAAGAAGGAAATTTTAAAATACCAGTGCTCACAGCATTACAGAATATCCGTGTTGTATAGGAATTTACACAGGGCCATTCTCATGGCCAACAAATCATGAGATTGTTGTTTGTGAGCAATAATTCAGTATATATTGGATAACTCTGCCAATGGTTACTTCTAAGTAGGTAATCTATTCCATAGTTATAATGATAAGATTTCTGACCATTACAATAATATTTATAATTTTTAGTTGGAAACTTCTTCTGTATAACTTCCTTAGTTTTCACAAGAGGGCCTAGTCTCTTTTCCTTACTCTTGGCTTCAGATACTTTAAGGTAACTCTTTTTTGCATACTTTTTCTACAATTAAAATTGTAATACTAGGAATTGAGAACAATATTGTTTCAAAGAGTTGGTGATCACTGGAGATTTATCAAATCTTTTATCAGCACATTATGCTTTCAGCAATGATATGTCAGTTTCAATTAGACGGGTTCTGTTTCTCAACACATTGTTGGCACAAATTAGTTCTGACAAATAAATGCCCCAGGTGTCTGTTTTACATGAATCACCATTGAGGTAACTTATAATGTTCTTGAGCATAGGCAGTTTGTTTTAAAAATTTAAAACATATCTCTTATAGATAACATTGTTATAGATTCACATTAAATTTGAAATCTGAGATTATATAAATCCATATTCAGATTATGCTCATGACACATATCTGAAAACTTCAGCCATCAATATTGTCACTCAAATTATAGTTTAAAATCTTGGGTGATATTCATGCCATGGCACATTTCAGAGGCTGTTTATTCACAATGAATCCCTTTTTCTAATAATTTAAGTGTACAGCCCATTCAAGTTTGAATATGCTACCAACCTTGTTTACTTTTCAGTTTAATACCCTGAAATCATACAAGGTCAAGTTTAGATGCACATCCAGAACTGCACCCTGAAAGCACATCAGAGATTCTTTATTCAGGTAACTTTCCATCTCTTTCTTCATGTGGAAACAAAACTAGAAGACAGGCAGGATAAAGATAAATGAGAATCACCAGATAGTAATCTTGAAAGCAAAATTATGAAGTTCTAACTGCATATTAACAGAAGGAAGCCAGCTTGAAAATCAGTGAGATTACTATGTAAAGAGGGTGTAAATGAAGTTCTTATACATAAAAGGGAAACGGCAGAGACTAAATATATTTCTCTCAATTGCCTTGCCTGAGGAAAATGTCAGGGTAATTCTTACACATAGATCATTCCTTGAAATGGGCAGTTAGCAATACTATACTGACTGGTGGCATGCTTTTGTCAGTAATTTATATTTTGACATGGATTAATCATTTATGTACTAAATTTGTCCAAAATACTTTTATTAAGCCATCAACTCTTGTTTGAAAATGTGTAATTCATATTATCTAGTACGTGCTATCAGATTTTACAAGTAGAAGACATTCATTTAGATTATTTTTATTCCATCTTTGAGAGGTGAAATGTCATAGATGATGTGATCTTATTTCAAAATGAAAACATAGCTCAGGATATGTCATTTCATTTAGAAATTACAAATAAATGTCATTCTTTGTCATAAATCATGTGATTACTTCTTGACTCTTCAATCATTTAATTCATATACAAAATCATCATAGTTATTGGTAAACAGAACTAAATGTCAAAATCTTAGTTCCCAAAATATTTCTTGTAGAATTTGTACTAAATTTTATGCTTTCCAGGAAAAGTACATGTAGATTTGCAATAAAAATAATCAGTGTTATTGTCAGGCACATATGTGTACTGAATTCTCCTGTTGAGAGACAATTCCTAATGGATCTCTTGCATTTCTGAAAATCTCATGAAGAAGCATTGATACCTTGGGTTTCCAGATTGTTTATTTCAAGGATGTTTGCATAGCAAGTAGCCTTGAGAGGTAGAGTATCTCCATCTGGAGCAAAAGGTATATTTTTGCTGTCTGATCAGGCTAATAAAAATAATGCTTCTCTCCAGGGAAATGTTGGACAGGTTTGCTCATAGCCCCTTATAAATTGGAGGTTTCCTAAACTTGGGATCATTCATCTGTGACCCAATCCACCGTGTGTATGGCTTTCAACTTGGTTACTCTACACTGCCCTAAGGGAATTGGGGCAGAGGCAAGGGAAACTAAAGTGAACATTGAAAATCATGCTGCTTTCCGTGAGTAATAACATTCTTTGTCTCTGACCCAGATGTCCTGTGTTTTCTTACTACCTTTGAAACTGGAAAGCTAACTTCTTAGCATGCAAATGAGATAGAGCCTCAAATTGTTCATGGTTTTTGACAACTTCCTTTAGTGAAGACAGGAGCTAAATACCATTTCCTTTACATCTCAAACTATAATTTCTGAACCACATTATATAACAAGAAGGATGGGGGGTCAGTTTTCTACTTTTAACCATGATACCAAGAGTTCAGTATTCACTAAACTATTGTGTTTACTGAGACCTCAAGCTTTTCATCTTTCTGAAACATGTCACTTTATTATATTAAAAGTTGCTGTCATACTAAGTGAATTAAGTCAGAAAGAAAAACAAATAGTGAATATTAATTCATATATGTAGCATCTAGAAAAATGGTAGATGAACCTATTTGCAGGGCAGGAATAGAGATGCAGACGTAGAGGATGGACATGTGGACACAGGGTGGGAAGGGGAGGGTGGTACAAATTAGGATATTAGGATTGACATATATACACTAACATGTGAAATATAGATAGCTAGTGGGAAGCTACTGTATAGCACAGGGAGCTCAGTTCAGTGTTCTGTGATGATCTAGATAGGGGAGATGGGTGGAGTGGAAGGGAGGTCCAAGAGGGAGGGGATATATGTATATATATATAGCTAATTCACTTTGTTGTACAGCAGAACCTAACACAATATTGTAAAGCAATTATACTCCAACCAAAAAAAACAGACAAAAAAAAAAAGTTGCATAGTGCTTTATAGCTGAAGAAGTAGTTTTAAATAAATAATCTAATGAATCTTCTCCTAAAGCCTGAGGAATATTATCACAAGCAATTATCTGATAAGAAAACAATGGGACTAAAATTGTAGCAACAACATATCCAGGGACACTCTTGACACTCAATGGCTTGTCTTTTCTTCATATCATCTACTTTTTAAAATAACTCTGTAAATTTGGGAGATAAATATGGAGAAACTGTCTAATATAAACCACTATAAAGGAATACTTGAGAACTTCTACTACCTACAGGATGTTTTGGAATTATTTAGCACTATTATTAGAAGCATGCCATTTCTTGAAATACATGGTATTTATGACAGTGAAAGGAATTGTTAAAAGTAAAGAAAATAATGTCTGTTAAACAATAAAAAGATTAATAATACTATAATATTACTGTTTTGAAGTGAATGAGAATACTACATCTTAAAACTAGTGTGATACAAATAAAGCAGCACTTGGAAATTTTTTCTTTTTATCCTTAAGTGTAAAATTTAGAAAATAAGAAAATATTGAAAGTAAAAGGTCTGAAAGTTTATAAAAGCAATAAATTAACCCTTAGAAAACAGAGGGGGAAAGAATCTATCAGAGAAGAAATAAATAAAATAGAAAAAAAAAAGAATATGGAGATGAAAGGAAAAGTAGAAGAAGGGGAAGAGAAGAAAGAGGAAGGAGAAACAAAATATGGTTCTTTGAAAGGATTAATAAGATTTTAAAACTTCAAGACAAATTCAAAAACAAAGTATGGCTGAAAGTAAATAATTTGGGGACTATAAACTCGACAGGTCTACAAGTTAAATAGATGTTAAATAGATATACCTTTATAAAGAAAATTTAATATAGATGAATGGGTAATTTTCAGGTATATATAATTTCTAAAACCTTCTCAATAAACATATAAAAGCTGTATTTCCTTATCAATATTTACAATTTTGAATCAACAGCTTAAATTGTGATCATTGAAAAACCATATACATCATCCATTTTATGAAATGATCAAGAAAAAGATATTTTCATGCTATAAAATTATTCTATTGTACATAAAAGAGGAAAAAGTTTGCCAGCTCATTTTATGATTCTAGTATTATCTTTACTTCATATTCTCTAGATGATTGCTAATGATGAGTAATTACATTCAGAGTAAAAGAAAGAAGAAGAGGATATAATTGAATAGGTGCTGTAAATCGTATCTATCCCCTTTCATCAGAAATTCTAAATTTCCCCACATGCTTCATAGTACATTTCCCCCAAGGACTCAGTGGCCAGAAGAACGTAAAAATAATATCAGGGAGTTTACCCAATTTAGTTTGGGAATATATCTTCTTAAATGTCATCTATTCTATCCTTCCAGATGGAAGATGACTGTGCAAGGAGTCTGGACTCACAAAATGTTGCCACAAATTGAATGTTTTAATTTCTTTTCTTTCTGTATCTTAATAGGAGGATCGAACTGGAAATTCCAGAGACAGAAGTGTGATGGAAATTAGGGTTTGGTCTTTAAATATATATTCAAATTAAAGTTCATTCCCTCACATCTAAATCTTTGGACCTAGACAATAATATAATGTTGGTAGTAGGATTCACACTTTCTACTGGTTGCAGTGTTTTACAATTCTCCTGTGGCTGCATAATTCCATGAGTCTAATGGAACCCAAAAAATGAATGATCCTTTCCTATCTACTGTATATCATGTACACTCTGCTTGCTATACTAACAGATGATTCCTGATATTCTATCTTGGTATATTTCCCATTTGCTGATTATTCAACACATGTTACAGTGGCCAGGTGTTTATTCTCAAGCCATAGATCTTTCCTATTATTTCATCTCTAAAAGCTGCTCTAAGGTTTCCTGTTTCAAAGATCCATTCCCTTGGATGTTTCCATTTCTTTTGATTTAGATTAGTTACTTATACTATCCTGAGCTATATATATATATTTTGTGTATTAAGGATGGAGTTAAAATTAAATTTTTTTTTTGCTATTCATATATGGTCATTTTACTTATTTTAAAGATTGTTTTTTTCTTTTTTTTAATCATAGAGAGCCATCCCTGCCCACCTGTGGGTCCACATCGGCCTCACAAGCACTGCAGCCAGCCCTGTAGGGGCTAGCCACGCCTACCAGCATGCCCAAGAAGTCAGCCCAGCCACCATAGAAAGCCATATTCAGCCCACATAGGGGACATCCCTGGAGCATGTAGCTCTAGTGGCCAGAAGGAGGCATGCTGCTGGGCCCCATGGGGTATCTCCTAAATAAGCCCACTTCCTTGAGGTTGGGAGACATAATAGACCTACCAAAAAATAGAAATAAACACAGAGCATTAGGCAAAATGAGGCTACAGAAGAATATGCTCCAAATGAATGAGTGACAACATGGATGAATCCAGAGGGTATTGTGATAAGTGAAATAAGCCAGACAGAGAAAAGTAAATACTCTGTGATCTCACTTTTATATGGACTCTATACTATAAAATTTACAAATCAAACCAAACAAAAGGAGACTCATAGATACAGAAAACAAATGGGTGGTTGCCAGAGGAAAAGGGGCTTGGGGCTGAGTGAAATAGGGGAAGGGAATTAAGGGTATGAACTTCCAGTTACAAAATAAATGTCATGGGTTGTAATATACAGCAAAAGGAATATGGCCAATAACACTCTAATAATTTCATTTTCTATGGGAACATCTGGTTACTAGACTTACCATGTGATCATTTCATAATGTACTTAAAAGTCAAATCATTCTTGAAAATAACATGGAAATAACATAATATTTTATGTCAACTATATTTCAATAAAAAATTAAAATGTGTTTTCTCTAAGAACTAACTTTGCATTTGATCTACCTCTGTATTATTTTTCCATGGAATAGCTAATCTGGTTTGCTCCCATATCCAATTGTAAGGTCCTTACTCCAAGCTGTAGACCCACTTAGAATAGTAACTCCAACTTTCTTGGGCTTAGATTCAAAGTATTAATATTAATTCTAATATGAAGAGTCCTATTCATTGAAGACCTTAACACACCAAGCAGTGCATAAAGTCCCTAATAATCAGGAAAAAGCCTATAACTAAAGCATTATTTGCCTCCATTGTCCTTATAAGAAAACTGAGGCTTCAAGAAGTAAAATATATGACCAAGTTAAATTACTCCTAAAGATAGCCAGTATTTGAACTCAGATCTGCCTAATTTTAAATCATATGTTTACTTATAACAATCATCACTAATATCTTTATTCTTATTTTTATCTATCCATAAACGGTAAGCAATTACATGTGTGTTTTATTTTTCTGTATATTTAAAGATTCTACAGTCTTGATAATTATTTTTCAAATATGTTTGGGTATTTTTCATAGTGTTTTCACATTAAAAATTTCTATTTACAGACTATTGTCTCACACAAATTGAAAATACTTTTCAAATTAACACAGAAACAAGACAGTTTGATGATTTCCACTGTCAGTAAACTACTTCTTGCTCTGAAAAGTTTTTGAAAGCATTAGGAATCTTTACTCAGAATCAAATAAAATATATTTCTAATATCATCAACACATTTTTAATTGAGAAACACATTAGATTTCAGTATGCCTAATGCAACTCAGATCATTTTAATCTTTTGTTATGACCTAAGAATTACATTAAAAGTATAATATTCTTTTTAGTATTTATTGATCTTTCTTTTATCTTTGTCTGCAGGACTGGCATTAAGTTGTATACATTCAGCATAGATTTCTTATAGATGTGTCTCTAAAGTGAAATCATGAATCAGAATTATCAGAAATAGTCCCTTAAAAAATCAGAAAATTAGGTAATAACAAGTAAAACAACAGATGGGTTTTCTTTCCATTAGACATGTCCTTAAGCTTGGGTAGAGTCACAGTTAAAACTGAGCTGTCACCACTCGCCCTGATGATTTCAAGATTCTTTTCTAGCCAACAATGGAAGATCAAATTAACTACTTTCATTGCCCTCATTCTATTAAAATAGTGCAACTGCAGAAACTGAACATGTGAATTGCTTTTCTGTTTTCAGGTTAGCAATTGTGCCAGAGTGGGGTGCATTCATACTTTTCTTTTGGAATGAGATAATGACAGTTGATTTTTACATGTACCTCTTGATGATTTGCCAGACTGTGTAAGTCCAATCATTTTTGAACCTTCTGGAGAGACTGATGAATAAAAAGTCTGTCTAAATGCTTCTTCTAAAAGATTAGAAAAAGGTACTTTCAGAGATTTTCCAGGCTTACCTTCCACTGTGGATTTTATTTCTCACTTCTCATTATTACATCAGGGTTCAATAATGGATATTTGGAAATACAAGCTTGAAAGTAGCATTCCTGTATTCTCTTTAATATGAGAATTTAGAGGCTCAACTTAATATTTTTCCTTATGGAGCTAATCCATAATTATTTGCTGAGGAAATGTTTTGGATCTGTTGATAAGTAATCCCTTGGCCCGCTTCTGTGATACCGTTGAATAGCAGTCTACTCAGTGAGAAGCAGTAGTTAGACCCTTCAACTCCCTTAAGAGAATTCAATCAGTCATGCAACAAAATATCTGCTGAGTGTGGACCATATGCCAAACATACCATTCAGATGGCTTAGATTATATAGATTATATCAGTGAGCAAAAAGACAAACATATTTGCCCTTGTGAAGCCTATCAGTAGGGTTGCAGAAAGTTAAAACAAAACACAGGGTCTTGCAACACAGAACACTCAGCTCCAGGTATTTCTCAAAGCTTATATCCTCAAAAGCAGAGCAGCACATTTATCAAAAGCATGGTAAAGAGAAATAACGTTTGTATTAGTTTGCTAGGGCTGCCATAAGAAACTACCACAAACCAGGTGGCTTACACATCAGAAATATACTGTCTCACATTTCTGAAGTCTAGAAGTACAAGATCAAGAAATTAGCTGGGTTGGTTTCTTGGCTAGTAGAAATATCACTCCATCTGCCTTCATTGTCACATTGTGTTTCCCCTGTGTCTCCTCACATTGTCTTCCCTCTATGTGTATTTGTCTCTGTGTCCAAATTTCTCCTTTTCAGGATACCAGACACGTTGGATTAGAGCTCACCCCAATGACATCATTTTAATTTGACTAATTATTCCTGCAATGTCTCTATTTCAAAATAAGTTTACATTCTGAGTTACTGAGGGTTAGAACTTCAACATATGAATTTTCAGGGATACATTCAACTCATATCCATGTTTACAGAAGAATATCTAGATTAAGAATTAAGTCAAACCATCAGCCTTGTGTATTTGAATTATATAAATCGACATCTTCCACACATTTTGCTCCAACCATAAAAAAACAACATTTTCTGAAATATGTTTTGACTTTGTGGTATTATTCTACACTGAGGGATTTTAGATAAGAATATGCAAATTCTTGTCATATTTAATGCAAGGAGTTTATGGGTTAGTTATTGATTATATAATGGTGTCTAATGATGCAGCCGTAGGGGTCTCCCTTTTAAGAATATCTGTGATCTTAAAATAAATATTTGATTGATATGTTTTGCATATGAAAAACATAATTCACATAACCAGTGGTTATTTTTGTCATTTATTTTGGCCTTTGGAAACTACAATTATATAATTGGTTTGACGCTGAACTTTTTACCATAATATACTGGCCACATATTACCATTTCTGTCTTTATTCCATTGATGTCTTCTTTCATTGATCTCTATTTGTTGAACTATTTTTACCTTGATATAGTATATGCATTTTGTATAATGTTTTAACCCTATTTGGAAAAAGAGAGGGTTTGTAAATAATACAACTATTCTAAATAAAAACATAATTTAAGCTATATTATTTTTTTAACATCTTTATTGGAGTATAATTGCTTTACAATGATGTGCTAGTTTCTGCTTTATAACAAAGTGAATCAGCTATACATATACTATATGAGTAATAAATCATGTTTTAATTTAGTTAACATATGAGCAGAAACTTATTCTCCATTCATAAATTAGGTCTATTATCAAAACTTTGATAAACTTTCTTATTCTACAATTGTTTTTCTATGTTAAATGTATTTTTACTCAATGCTGAAATATGGCACTTATGTTCCAAATTTTTTTCTAGTTTTGTTTACTATTTTTTCCTTTTAATCCAAATGTGTCTTTTTTTTTTTTTTTTTTTCAGTAAAGTTGTTGGTTGCAAAATTAAGGTACAGAAATCTATTTCATTCCTATACACAGTAGTAAACTGTCAGAAAGACAAATTGAGTAAACAATCCCATTTATTTATTTATTTTTGCAGTATGCGGGCCTTTCACTGTTGTGGCCTCTCCCGTTGTGGAGCACAGGCTCCGGACGCACAGGCTCAGCGGCCATGGCTCACGGGTCCAGCCGCTTCGCAGCATGTGAGATCTTCCCAGACCGGGGCACGAACCTGTGTCCCCTGCATTGGCAGGCGGACTCTCAACCACTGCGCCACCAGGGAAGCCCCAAATGTGTCTTTTTGAGGACTGTGGTAAACCATATATTTCTGCCCTTATCAATATATCAGAGAGGTGTTAGAGAAGTACCTCTATCACATTCAAGGAGCCATTTGTCCAATAATTTCCACCTTCCTTTGTATCATTTGGGACCAATGAGATCAATTCCTCTACCACTCAAAGTCTTTATAGTTGTCTACACGTGTGACTAAAAGTGTTTAAATACATCATGACATTATTTCTCAAACTATCAAGTACCAAGAAGGACGTGATGGATACAAGAGTGAGTTTCCACTTGTGTCCTGCATATCATTTTAAATTATATAAACCCAAATTCAAAGGATATAATTACAGTCCCATAGATGGGCATTATTAGATAAGACTAGAACATAAACAATAAAGTCCAACAATTATAAACGCCCTAAATATCTCTTTTGTATATATTTTTTTCAAATGTGAAAGTAACATGAACCTGAATGTACACTGAAAAATAAGAATAAAGCTGTGTTTAGAGCAAAAATGGTACTCCCGTTTGTCTTCCTTTCTGTATTTCTGCAAGCAGTTTAGGATATATCAATATTAAGGTTTTTATTTCTTGCATTTATTTATTTATATGCATTGGTACTTAAATATATGAATGTCTATATATGTGAATGTCTCTATTTTTTATAATGCTTTTTTATATTTTATATATTTATAATATAATAGTATAAAACTACTAATTGCCTTTTCAAGGAATAATATGTTACCTTGGTGAATATTCCAGTTCAAAATATTCAGATAAAACTACTCCTTTCTTTATACCTGCTGCATAGTTTCACTATCTTTTTGTTTAAGATAGATTTGCTTTAAACAGCATCTATCTTGAATATGCTTTCTTAGGTTTTTGATTGTCACCTAATCAAAACGAAAACATTTTAGGACTATCTTGATCTATTCCCTCCAACCATTTCCTACTCAATATTTGTTGCATGTTTACCATATAATATGCTTCCCTTATTGTTACTATTCTTTTTTCTCTATTTTATTCTTGATCTAGCAAGTAATTTTAAAATGTCTATACCTCCTCCATTTCTAAAATGTGATAGAATTTTTATCTATTTTTTATCAGAATGCCAAATTAAATAATGATCATGCCTGTCAAGAAAAGACTTTAGTAACTATTACTTCCAACTCTCCAAAGCACTTTTTCATGTGTTAAGAAAATTAGTTATTATATTTATAAACTAAAATTATGTTTTTAATTAATCCTCTGTAATTCTTAGATTTCAGCTTAAACTCATACTGTATAATTTCATTAGGTTTAACTGAAAATATATCAGCTTTGTTCACTATTATTTTGGAAATGTTTCCCCCTCTCTGTTAAGAACTTTTCTGATTTACTGTTATGCTGACTAGGTTTTTTCCCCCCTCTCAATTATTTTCCTCACCCAGTAAGTTATGTTTTCTTAGTCCTTCCATATCTGAAATATTTTTCTTTGTCCTTCTCATGTATGATAGAATAAAATACTACAAATGACATCTTAATGGGAGAGATTTTTTGCTGAGTGGGCAAAATTAACTGGAGGGACAGTCTAGAGAGGAAAATTAATTGTATAGGAGAAAAGAGGTTATCTGGGTAAGATAACAGAAATAAAATAAAGATAGTGGATTCAATAAAACTGGAAAAGTCAACAAAACCTTACCAGAAGAATGACAAACATAACACAATAAAACAAAAACCCAAAGAGAAGTAGGAGGTGAAAAGACAGCCAGAACCATTGCAAGGTCTATATTTCCATCTCACCCCACCCCAGATCCACTTTGAATTTGTTAGATAAACCAGGGACTCAGCAGAAAGTTTTCAGTTAGGACTATATATATATTCCCCACTCTTGATGGCCCATCAGGAAAAAAAAAAAGGCTCAAATGCATTATGTATATACTTACAGTAATTTCTATTGATCTGTCACTCCATTTCCAGGTGAGAAAACTGAAATTCAGAATTATTTAACAACTATCCTCAGTCACACGGGTGAGTAGAACACCAGCTATTCAAAGCAGTACTTGATCTTTGGAAAGGCAGCATTTAATACAAAGATAAACAGTACCTTCCACAAGGTCAGATAATATAGTTTTGAACAATTGTTAACTTTCCATACTTTCTGTGGAAAAGACAACATTTGATGGGAAATCTCTCATGTCACCCAGTGAGATCAATAGCTTTCTGAAGAGTTGGAAGTTGGGGAAAATACTGAAACTAAAGGAAAGTAACAATATGTGATATAACTTTGAATAAAATGTAAAAGCCTGATTGAGCCAACCCAATTCAAAATAAGAGAGGTTCACAAAACTATGACTCTGGCTTGAAGAATTGCTTGAGGAAAAATGTGGTGTTGAAAAGCTATGTTCTCCACTCCTTCAGTTCTTCCTACAAGGAAGGCTCAACAAATCCAAAACCGAAGCAAAGCCATTCTATTTTTTTTTAACATCATTATTGAAGTATAATTGCTTTACATTGTTGTGTTAGTTTCTGCTGTATAACAAAGTGAATCAGCTATATGCATACATATATCCCCATATCCCCTCCCTCTTGTGTCTCCTTCCCACCGTCCCTATCCCACTCCTCTAGGTGGTCACAAAACAGCAAGCTGATCTCCCTGTGCTATGTGGTTGCTTCCCACTAGCTCTTTTACATTTGGTAGTGTATATATGTCAATGCCACTCTCTCACTTCGTCCCAGCTTACCCTTCCCCCTCCCCATGTCCTCAAGTCCAGAATAAAGCAAAGCCATTCTTACCAGAGGTTTCAATCAGGGAGTATGTCATAGGAATTTGGATACAATCCCTTATTCCCACCATCCTTTCTTCAGTAAAAGTCTTTTATGGATGATACAGATTTGAGGCAAGGAGGCTGGGGAACACTATATCAAAAGGCTTCAGATGTAATACACCTTCTATTAAATCTCCAAATCTTGCCAGCTATACATGCAACCTCAGTAGACTGTAATAAAATACATGATTCAGAAGAATAAATATTCATTTTTAGATGTATATACAACTATTTACATAACTAATGAAACACACATACATACACAAAAAGGCTAAGCAGTATTGTAATTTAACAAATGATTGCTGTGGTTAAAGATTAAAATCGTGAACTATAGGGTGCAGGTTTTTAATTGGGGTTTGGTGGAGGGAAGGCTGTTGTATGAGAAGTAAGTTTTTATTGTTATCATTATTCTTTATAAAATTATTATTTTAAAAATTTTTTGGCTGTGTTGGGTTTTCATTGCTGCACGTGGGCTTTCTCTAGTTGAAGCAAGCGGGGGCTACTCTTCTTTGTGGTGCACGGGCTTCTCATTGTGGTGGCTTCTTTTGTTGCAGAGCACGGGCACTAGGCACGTGGGCTTCAGTAGTTGTGTCATGTGGACTCAGTAGCTGTGGCTCATGGGTTCTAGAGCGCAGGCTCAGTAGTTGTGGCACACAGGCTTAGTTGCTCCGCGGCATGTGAGATCTTCTTAGACCAGGGCTCAGAACCCGTGTCCCCTGCATTGGCAGGTGAATTCTTAACCACTGAGCCACCAGGGAAGTCCCAAGTTTTTATTATTTTTTAAAAAATTCTAAGTCGGGTCATGCTCAGTCAAGAAATGCATCTTTCCTACCAAAGAAGGAATTAAATTATTTCACAATTCAGCAAATTTCAAGAATACTGAAGAAAATTAAAAAGTGAAAGCAAAGGAGTTCAGGAGAAGAGGCATAGAAAAAGTAATTGTCACCCAAAAGGAGGAACCATGTGTTTTATAGAATATAGTTTCTTAAATGTCAGTATGCTCTGTGCTATAGAAAGTGTTAATAAAAATTCACTGCTTGAGCAAGTAAGGATGGAAAAATTTCAGTGACTGAGGTCTAAACCCTGACATTAAATTAAAGTGGCCATTCTGATGGAGATTGCTGCTGGAGGGATAGAGGGTGGAACAGAAGATGGATAAGGCACAGAATGACTAAAAAGTAGGAAAACACAGGTACCTAATCAGTACATAGCACTTTAAAAATAAGTTTTGCTAAATCTCTGTATAAGGGTCTTAGCAGTTAAAATTCAACCCACTTTATATATACCCGATATAAAATATAGTTTTTTGTTAACAATCTCTATACAACTCCCATGATTTATTTTCCTTGATTTATCTATTCTCCACATATTTATTGAGCATTTATTATCCATTTGAAAGCCAGAATCATTCTAAGTTCTATGGAAAATAGACTGTAATTAATTATTTTTATTAAGATTCTAATGCCCAGGATGAGAAAACCTGAGTAATGTCCTTGAGGAGGTGTTGTCTTAAAACATCTTACTTCTGTCACAGTGGATGATATATTTATAGCATTAGAAAAATTCCACTTTAAAAGGTACTGAGAGGATTTTCTCTCAATTTAGATACTCAAGAACTTAACTAAGTTCCAGAAGCATGCACATAGTAAAATCCATGAGTGACCTCTTAATATGCTTTAAATTCCAATACGTTTTAAAATCCTAAATGAATGCTTGACAAAGGATGCTGTGTAGTCATTTTAATAAGATGATTCTAACGCCTTCGGCTTTTTTTCCTCAGTGTTAAAACCCCAAATAGAAATAAAACATTGCCACAAGGATAATGGGAGAAAAACACTGCCTTCTTAACCACTCTGTGGTTTTAAACTGAGGGAAAATATTCTTCTCTAACATGTAATTTGACATTTTTTTCTACTTTGTGCAGCACTGAAAAGTAGCTGGGTCTAAACATACATGGTTCATTTTGCCTGTACTACGCAGATTTGTTAAGACGAAATATTGCTTATTTGAAATGGAGGAGAAATTTACAGTGACGACTAAGCCACCATCAGTTAAGCTATGGTTAAAAAAGGACGCCAAACTCAAAAGAGAGAAAAACTGAGGAATCACAGTGCTAGACAAGACTCATGTAAATGCATAGAGCAGAAACAAAAGGTAAGCTGACTGGAATCAAGTTATAGGTAGTAGAGTGGTATGGGAGTGGGGAAGAAATGATGAGTAACATGATGAGTAGATAAATTTTATTAGAAACTTAGGTGCAACATGGCAAAATCATGAATCCTGAACTTTCATTAACCTCCTTTTTTTCTACGTGGCTTTCGGCATATTAGCTACAACAGGTCAAGTTATAAAAATAATTGACCATTACTGGATATTTTATCGAAGGGCTCAGCTGGATGAGAAGCTATTTTACCTAAAAATAGCGTCCAACTGAAACATCTAGGAAAAGTAATTCACCGTGGACTAGCCACTATCATTTCTGCCTAATACACAGAAATTTGATATACTCTTAAGTGAAAGAGTGCCAGTAATGGATATGTCTGAAATACACCATTTGATTCTCTTAGAAATATATCTGTCATCTGGAAACTACAAATCATAATTGTTTTGCTCATTTTGGAATGGCAAAACCATACTGTATCTTTTGCTTTTAAATTAAGCTCTTATAATCCATGTGTGACTTGCTTTTGTCTTACTAGATCGAT
The DNA here is from genome assembly GCF_003031525.2 of Neophocaena asiaeorientalis asiaeorientalis. NCBI lineage: Eukaryota > Metazoa > Chordata > Mammalia > Artiodactyla > Phocoenidae > Neophocaena > Neophocaena asiaeorientalis. The sequence continues at coordinate 511,457 of NW_020172817.1, read as the reverse complement.
GGAATGGAAGTAATTCTGAAGAAAGTGCACCCTGCAGACTGAATCTATGGAATTCCAAATAGGATTATTGGAAAATTTAGTTAAACTCAATAGGTTGTTGGTGGAACAACTGGTTTGAAATTCAATTTTATGAATATGAGCTATTTATGATTCTGATTAGAATTTTTTTCACATAAAGTTCACCCGGTTGAATAAGATCAATTTCAAGAACTGTAAAACTGGCTGAGCATTACTCTGAAAGTCTTGAACATGTATTTTCTTTCCTTTTAAATTTGGCCATGCCATTTGGAGTTTTACACTTGATATTCTATAAAATAAAATTGAAACATCTTTAACCATCTTGTAGTTTTGTGGATAATCTAGTATAAATCCACTTGTGGCAGTCGATTTCAAAGTAGTTCCCGTTAAATACTGATCTTTAAGTATAGGAACTCCATTTTTAAGTACAAATGTGTTGTAATTATGTATCCCTAGTTGTCCGTATGCTTTACTATAACTGAGGTAATTACAGTCAATAAAAAGATAATTTGAGACTCCTTATCACTATGGAACTGCTGTTGCCTTCATGTGGTGGGTAAAAAATGGTTAACCAATAGATCCTCAGCAACTGGAAACAGTGGGATATTTGTAAGGAATACACAGAGATGGCTTTTTTTCATGTTTTACTCAGTTTAAATTTGCTTTCTCCCTGGGAAAAAAACCTTGCAGCCTTTATAAATCCTCAAAGTTGGTAATTCTGATAGAGTGTGAGCCCTGAGCCTACACCCAAAGAGAGCTAGTGAGATCCTTCACAATGGGGAGACAGCAAATCCATCATGACATGTTTACTTATTTCTAGAGTAAAAATATTTAAAAGTAATGAGCAACAGAAGCACATTTGCAATATCAACTGAGGAATTTCAAGAGAATATCATTTTTCCTTAATTAATACAGAGAGAATGATTCAAGGAAATGATCGTTACATTTTTAATTGCTCTAGCAATGTAACACATGGGAGAGCAGAACATAAAGCACTGGGTAAGAATGACTTCAAAGAAGGTTGAAATAAAATCCTTCACGTGATATTAGGAAAGGAAGAATTCCACACAGGAGCACAAACATGGATTTGGTACGAGAACCACACTGCATATTCCTTGTAGCAAGGATAGCTATGGGAAATGTAGGGTATTAACACTCTTTACTATTAGACCAAATACTTCAACTTAGCATACTGTGAAGATATTTTGATAACTCCTTCATATTTCATTTTTAATACCCATACTCTATTTTTAGGATTTATTATTTTTTTTTCTGCTGGATTTTATTTGATAATGATAGTACCTCTATTTAGCCACCTTTCTAAAAACATCAAGTAATAAATATGTGTATATTTTGCCTATGGTTAAATTTAATAATGAAGGAACATTAAAAATCATCCTTGTTCTAAAGGCAAGATGCTAATTTAAGTCAATTGATGTGTTTGGTAATTTCCTTTCTGAGGTCCGTCCTAGAAGTTGAAAAGTTCCTCATTACAGAAAGAAAATAATTTCCTGAATTTTTCAAACGTCAAGTTCGGGGAATAATTTCTGCCAAATAACAACCCAGTAAAAAGTATTTGATGAAATATATTCACTATTTTGCTATGAATACAGACTAGCAGTAAAAGATGTGGTCTTAATAGGACATTGTTTTGTATTTTAATATGATCCTGAAACCCATGCTACAATCCTTGACACACAAAGACACTCATAATAAGTTTTCTTTGCAAAAAGTTTGCCTGAATTATGAATTAAGAGCTGATGTATAGTTAATATTTTAATTCCAAGTTAGTAAATATTCATTATCTTGCTTTCTAAGGAAAATGCTGAGCACATGTAATCATAGCTTTCCACTGAGTCAGAAATCCAAGTCTTAAACCTCAACTTTGCCAGGAAAAAGCTATGGGATTTGAGCAATACTTTTTACCGAAATATTAATTCGTAACTCATCAAATCATAATGAGGATTAAATGAGGCCATCTTTCTACATCATCTAGTACTTAATTAGTTTTCCTGACTGCAGAATGCTTCAAATGTCCCATCTAACCGGTAGTATTAATATTTACAACTAAATTTTGGAATGAGAGCACCTAGAATATTTGTTGTCTTAGGAATGTGCATTCTGCCCTATTTAAAACCCTTGAAGAATGTGGCTGCCTTCAAACATTGGTAGCCTTGGTAGCCGGTGTTGAGTGCTGGCATGTCTGAAACCCCACAATTACAATTACAATAATGGAGCTTAGTATTCTTCACCTGGGGTCACTAAACTATGTGGCTACATTCTTAGCATCACAGTGTTATCAAGTTTAAGAAATATTCAATTAATCAGGTGAGAAAAATAAATAAAATTAAGATCGAAATATCTGAGGCATAAAACATACTATGTTTAGATATGAGAACTGTAAAACTGGCACTGCCACATATGTTAGTGATATCTACCTGGGACTAAATCGAAAATACTTAAGATACAGACTGTGAGTTATTAAATTAATGTTTTCCCAGACTTGAGAATGAAATTCAGTTGTGAAATACACGTGAACACAGACGTGCAATCATTTATCCTACAGTTGACTGATGCCTACCTAAAAATTGCACAAAATTTGGTATATATGTGAAAAACTGGAGTCTACTTCTTGCAGAAGGGAACATCTGTGCTGAAAACCAAAAACAACATACTCCCAATTGAGAAACAGTTAGCCCTTCATTAGTGCAATCAAGGTAAACTCAAGGGAAGGTTGTGTTCCGCTTTCTTTGTTTTTTCCTCATTAAAATTTGTGTATTGCATTTTAATAAATAGTTCTGTTCGATGTTACCATGGAAGAATTTATCAGTTGTGTTCATTTTCCTGTTTGTTCACACACTCCTTAGATTTTTACACACTTCCATTTTTCTAATGTGGTCGTATAATTATCATGGAATGTTTGGGAAAGACTCTTTGGAATTAAGGAATTATGAGAAAATTTAAATGGAATACTCCCATTGGCACGTAAGGTTTAGTTTAATGCTCTCGTAATCCAGTCAAGATGTTGAGCCTGAAACATTGGTAAGCGTCACTTATAACTTCAAGGAATTATACTTGACATTGGGTGGCACAGATGGCAATGAGCAATTAATCATTTTTTGGCCCAATCTAAAAATAGTCACAGATACCAAAGAATCAAAAACAATTTATGGCAAAATAAAGTCAAAATTTCAGAACAGATTCACAGGTTTTAGCATGTAGGAATCATAGATAAAATACCTGCATCTGACTAGGTAGTACAAATACTGAATTTTCAAGGCTTTAGTCAGAGAAACTAGTTTCAGGAAATCTGGAACTGAGCAAATTAATGAAAGAATTGAAATTTCTGGCTGTGCATCCCTAGGAATGGAATATCCATTCTCTTCCATGATAATGATGATTAAATGTTAAAAATAAAACACCTTAAATTGAGTGAAATCACATAAGAAAAGGAAAAATAATGTAGAATTTTCTACTTTTCGAGGTGTGAACTAAGGTGAGAGATCCCATGTCTTATCTCCACTTTAAAGATGAGTAGACTTACATCCAGTAATATTAAGAGTCATGTCACAGCATACAACTTGTCATCTGGGAGATAGAACTTCATACAGTCTCCTTTCTTGTTTTCAGTTTGATACTCTTTTACTGCATCATGCCACTTTCACATTATTGTTTGATTATTTGGCAAGATACTATCAGTCATTAGGCCTTCAGCTGTTTACAACATATGGCTGCTATTTATATTTGGAAACTAAGTTAAATTTAATTTGAATTAACCATCTAGAGAACAGAGTCCCTGATATGAGAATTAAAAGATTTTTCTCTAGCCCAATCACTGTTATATATTGTTTTATTCCTGTCAGTTTCCTCTCGTAAAATTGAAAAAAAAAATTTTAATCAAAGCTAATTTTACAAGTTGTAAGGGGATAGACAAGTTTCATCCTTGACAACAATTATGTTTGCTGTATAATGATTTTATCACATTTCATAAGACTGGATATACCAACTTATTATAAAATAATGGAAGAAGTAGCTAGAGTATTGGAAAGACAAATGAATTATGGAATATTGCGAGAAATCTCTAACACACACATCTATTAAAACCTTCATTGGCTGAATTATATATGAGTCTACACGAAATTCCAACAGATATTAACACTTCTCACTGCACACTTCCATTGTAATTTCATAAAATAAAATCCCATTTTCCTTCAGAATAGCAATTTTCCAACACGTGGATTAATATTGTCACTGTTTCCTTGGGGACACATAAAATGACATCTTATATAAGTTTGACTTCTTTGAGAAGGGAGCCAAGTGTCTTATTCTATCATTATTCAAGTGTCTTGAATTCCATTCTACAAATGCTTATGTAGCATAAGCTAATCATGATGGGTGACTATTTCTAAATGAAAATAGCATTGGTTGACAAGGGATTACTTTCTGTCTTCTCCATGTGCTGTGGTGATTTAGTATTTATTCTAAAGTTTAGATCTTAAAGATGACAGTGGAAATATTATTTATTGGCATTATTTCCCATTGGTAGTAGAGATATAAATTACTTATTCCATGTAGAATATAAAATTGTGAAATATCTGACTTTTTTCAGTTTGCTTTTCTGTTAACTATGCAATTCAACTCTAGTAGAAAATTTTGGCATTTTGACTGTGATAATGGCTTAAAGGATATATGCATACATCAAAACTTATCAAAATGAATATTTTAAATATGTGAACTTTATTTTATGTTAATTATGCCTCAACAAAATGGTATACTTAAAAATTCTATAGCCATTTGGAGTCATGTGAATTTAAGGTTCTCATGATAGTTATTGTTAGGGGAAAACAAAACAAAGCAAACAAAGAAAAACCAGAACATAGCATTTTATTTTGCTTTAACCTAAGTGATTTCTTTAATTCATAGAATATTTGGAGATGCTATAAAATATAAATTAGATTACCTTGTAGGCCTAAAAAATGAGTCACACATGGTATCATATTATTTATGCCTATTATGAAGGAAAGGAAGGCATGGTGTATACTTATTCATTTTTCCGAAATTTTAGTTTTGGGAGATTATCCAGATCTACATCATGGCTTGTTAAGTAGAGAGCAATACACAATGCTTGTATGCTCTAAATGAGGCCAAATAAGTTCTGCTTTTCCCATAAACAAAATTATGTTTGTCATTAATGAGTTCATTGGCTTATTTATTTAGTGAGCCTGTGTAAGAGTACTTTGAGGATACTGTAGTCAAGCTCAATACATGTTGAGGTGGAAAGAAAACTCTTCCTTCTTTTGATCTATGAATGATGGAATAGGACATATTTTTAAATGGCATACTGATGTTTAAACACAAAATACACTTAGAGGTAACATCTTTTTCTAATGATAATTGTGATCTATAGCTGTGTTATTTAATATAGTTATCCACTAGCCTTGAACATGACTATGAAAATTTAAATCAAATTAAAACTTCAATTTTTTAGTTGCACAATAGTCATATATGACTGTGGCTACCATATTGGAAAGCACAGCTTATAGAAATTTCCATTATTGTTGAGTATCATATTGATTAGTACTATGACACAATATCCAGAAACAAACTATCACAGTTTTTGGTTACTGTGATACATTGCCATAGAACATCTAAAATTGTTGATTAGAAGGAAAAACATATTAATTCATCCACCAAGTAAAGAATCCTAAGGCATAACACCTGTCTTTCCACTGAGGCAATGTCCAAATATTGATAGCAAAGCCCAGTAAGAACATTGCTAAGAAATAAAATGTTAAATACATTTTGTGAAAAACTGTTTAGAAGACAGACCAGAAATATGACAGTGGATGATCTGCTGACTTCACGATACAATGTCCCAGAAGTCATCCTTCTGCATAATATCATATGGAATTGTCTGGCCATAAACATTGATTGCTGTAATAAGTTGTTGAAGGTCACATCTATGTAGAATCTAAATATAAAATGCAATTGATCCATATTTCAGGTAATAAAAGTAAGGTTTATAATTCTTGGTTTTATCTAGAATAATAACTTCTTTTATTTGTATTGTACTTAAAAACTTTATTTTTATAAAGAAAGCTACTCATTTATCCCCAATACACTTGTGTCTAGCGAAATTACTAATTTCTTTGTACCACTGATAAATTGTTTCTAGATTTTCTCGGATGTTCACATGATCTCAAATAAAGGTATTTTTTTTCTCTGAAATTCTTGTCATAAAAATGTCTATTTTTCTCTTCTTTCTTTTCTTCTGATCAGGTCTTCCATATATTGAATAGTAGACTCAATAATGTGTCCAACTCTTGTTCCCAATAGATTTCTCAATGAACATAGTTACATCTACCTTCATTTTCAATAAGGAGTTTTAATTTTTATTTATTTGCCGTTCACGGGCCTCTCACTGTTGTGGCCTCTCCCATTGCAGAGCACAGGCTCCAGCCGCGCAGGCTCAGAGGCCATGGCTCATGGGCCCAGCCGCTCCGCAGCATGTGGGATCTTCCCGGACTGGGGCACGAACCCGTGTCCCCTGCATCGGCAGGCGGACTCTCAACCACTGCGCCACCAGGGAAGCCCGGAGTTTTTATTGTTACGTGTCTTCTCTTCTAGTTTCTTCTGTTAAAGTTTTTTTTAATCATGAAAAACTGTTAAGTTCATCAAATTATCCTTATACCTTTTTCGAGATCCTCATGCTTTTACCTGTATGTGTATCTTTTCATGACTTGGCCCTAACGGACCCAAGATTTTGTCCGTGTCATAATCCCTATTACCTCTGGTCTCAAAGATGCTGAGAAAGAAAATAGGTCAGCTAAGGTTTCCCTTGTCCTAACACTGGTATAGTAAGAGAAATATTGTATTATATCCTTTGTGTTTTCTAAGAGCCAGAACTGAATAAAAGAAAAATTGTCAAATAACAACACATTAAGGTGTCCAAGTACCAGGACTGAACTGTTCAATAGATACCTATGTCTATTAAGCACCTAAAACGTGGCTCCCATGAGTGAGACTACATTTCATTTTTTTATTTTACTGTAAATACTTTTATTGAAGTAGAGTTGACTTACAATATCATGTTAGCTTCAGGTGTACAGCACAGTAAACAAAAAGGCTCTTGATATCATATTAAGTATAAAAATCCAGATTAAAGCATTTACAGTATGGGGGGAGGGATAAATTAGGAGGTTGGGATTAACATATACACACTATTATATATAAAATAGATTGATAATAAGGACCTACTGTATAGCACAGGGAACTATACTCGATATTTTGTAATAACCTATAAGGGAAGAGAATCTGAAAAAAAAATGATATATACATATGAGACTACATTTCATTTTAACTGATGAAAATTTGGTGACTGAATTAAGATGTCTGCTTAGAGTAAAACATACAGCCAGTTTAAAAAATACAACAAAAAATAAAGTATCTTATTAATATTTATATTGATTACATATTACAGTCATATTTTGATATGTTTCATATTTTTATATATTGAGTTAAATCAAATATGTTATCCAAATTAGTTTTACATTTTCTTATTACTTGTTTTTAATGTGAAACCTAAAAATATGTGAAATTACATATTTTATATAATGTATGATATACTCATATTTATATATTACGCTAACTTTTTATCTCACATTGTATTTCTATTGGATAACAACAGTATAAAGACAGAAGGTAGAACTAAATATGGTGCCTAAACCAACAACACAGTCACTAAAGGAAAGAGACTAAATTTGCAAGAAAGTGGTGTTGGTATTTCAGGAAATTCAACCAGAATCCGATAAAGATCTAGATCTTAAAAGCAACAACAAATCACAGCAAAAGTAGATAAATTGGAGAATGGATTGTCACCATCAATTTCTAAATTAGTGACCTCTGATACAAAATCAAAGAAATATCTAAAAACTCAAAGTGAAAATACAAAGACAGACAAGTATGAGGAATAAGAGTTTCAATAACTTATGTATTAATGAAAATATTGTTATGATAAGAAAAGGAGCAGATGGAAGAAAGAAACAGTTAAATAATGGAAGGCAATACCGACAAGTTGGAGAAATACACGTCTTCAGTTTGAAAGACTCGAACAGTGAAAAACAATGCAAACTTAGACATTCCCTATAAACATCTTGAATTCAACAAAATCTAAGATGTCAGAGAGACAGAATAAACTATGAAAACATGAAGAAAATAATAAACTATTTGGTATCAGAATTATTTTCAATATAAAGCATTGCATCCCTTGAACTCAGAATAAATATTCTTGCATATCCATGTAATATTTAAAAGAATATTTATCAGACCATTCGGTTATAATATTTTAAATATTCAAAAATTAAAGTCATCTTCCCAGATCATAATATAGTAAATTATAAATATATAATTTATAAAATGTGACCTAAAGATATTAAAGGTGACCTAAGATATTAAAAATGTGACCTAAGATATTAAATACTTAGAAGTTAAAAATACATGACTAAGTAATTTTGTGAATTATTTTAATGAATGAAAATACAAATGTATTTATTTCTATGGTTTAACAGAGATTTGTGGTTGAAAACAGTAATTCTAATTTTATATGTGTGTGTGTTTGTGTGTGTATGTGCACATATATTCAAAACATGAAGAAATTAAGTGGATGAAATAAGAGGGGGTTCAAAGCTGAACCTTCACCCTCCTTTTGTGAAAGCAAAATTTACATGGATTCTTAAGTAATGAGAATACACCCAAGAGATGTGTGAGCTTTGATAAGAATTTTTCCTATGAGTGATAGCAATAAACTCCTGAAAACACAAATTGTTTCATGACTCCGAAAGATCCTCACTAAATGAACGTTCCAAAATAAAAAACAGAAACAAGTGATGGCAGTGAATATATTCTCAAGCTAAAAATGATTGAACATGGTTCACCATATCCCTTTCACTTATTTCCTTTTATTTGAGGTGTAATACAATAACAACTGGTGTGTGTGTGTGTGTGTGTGTGTGTGTGTGTGTGTGCTTTGAGATATATCTGGCATGATTTGTTACTAGCCTTTAGAGAATTGCTCTAAAATAAGAACTTAAGAAGAGTGTAGAAATGCAAACTAATTCTCTTTCTGGCAACAAGGGCATATGATATCTTAAGAAACAAGAAAGCCTCTTTGTGGAAAACAATTCAAATATTTGATAAAATACAGACATACTTCTAAAAGATACCGCTGAGCAGACAATTATATAAAGGGAATTTTCATGGGTCCCAAATAATGAAAAAGCATGAATCCAGAAAGGAAAGTAAGCTATCTAGTCAGCAGTGGTCCCATGGGCTTTCTGACCTGGAAATTATGTTTTAAAAAAACTATATGAAGGGACTTCCCTGGTGGCGCAGTGATTAAGAGTCTGCTTGCCAACACAGGGGACGTGGGTTCAAGCCCTGGTCTGGGAAGATCCCACATTCTGCAAAACAATTAAGCCCGTGCGCCACAACTACTGAGCCCGTGCTCTGGAGCCCGTGATCCACAACTACTGAGCCCACGTGTCACAACTACTGAAGCCTGCATACCTAGAGCCCTGCTTTGCAACAAGAGAAGCTACTGCGATGAGAAGCCCACGCACTGCAAACAAAGAGTAGCCCCTGCTCGCCACAACTAAAGAAAGCCTGTGCGCAGCAACAAATACCCAATGCAGCCAAAAATAAATTTAAAAAAATATATATATATATATATATATAGAGAGAGAGAGAGAGAGAGAGAGACAAAAGAAAAAGCTTACGGGCTCATGAAAGTTGGGACTTCAGATTAGAAACCTCCTCATATGTCTAGGAGCAAGAAAAGTGAAACATCAATAAAAGTGAGAATTTAGAAAACCACACTGTAAAAGGATACAGAAAAGAGAGCAGCCCATCACATTTTGGGGTCTGGATCTAAGAGGACGAAGTAAGATCAACGACAATTTTCCTCTAAGAATTGGTAAACACATCCTAGCCATAATACAAGGCTGAAAAAGGACTCCAAATGCAAGTGTCATCAGATTATTTAGTTTGAGATAGTTCCTAGTTGATAGTAATTCTAGTACTGGATAAGGCAACAATGACGAAAATCTTCCCTTAACCTAGGTATTCTAGTTTTTTCTAATTCATAATGAATCACTTCAAAGTCAGTGCTTTACAATAGCAACAATCATTTATTTTACTCACAGTTCTGCAATTTGGTCAGAATTTGTGGTGACAGTTGTCCCTTCTCTTCAGAAATTAGCAGGGTCACCTCAAAGAATGGAAGATGAAAGATTCTGGAAATAAAAAAGATACGAATGAACATACAGAATCAATATATTCAACTAAATAAAAAGGCTTATTAAATGCGTGATAATAGAATGAATGTATTAAAAATGACCATTCTTGGTTTCAGTCTCCACATACGAAAATTTTGGAAGTCACTAACCCCATCCTTACAAGAAGAAGAAAACAAAAAACTCAATAAACTAAAAATCAATGAATTTTCTTGAACCTATCAGAGAAATGAGGCCTTAGGAAGAACTGCCACATAGAAATCTAGAAAGAAACGCAAATACACAGAATAACAGCCAATATTTGCTTGTCTAGATCAGAGGCCATTGGAGTCAAAACTGATAGGGACAGTTGAGTAGTAATTTTGACCAATTGCTAGAGGCTCATTGTGGACTAGTGTGAGTATGAAAAAATCCTGGGGCCTTAAGCTCGAGGGGGTCCACAATTAAGTTCTTACCTATAAGAATTCCATCAAGTTCTTGCATCAAAGAGTCAAGAAAGATTTCCTTCTGGCTCCAGCAAGGTGAGGGGAAATCAACCACTGAGAAATAAACATAGTTTTTTCTTTGTAACAAGGGAAATGAGAAAAAGGCTTTATCAGAGCATTATTCCACCTAAGGGAAGAGACTTCATCTCTAGGCTAAGGCTTAGAGAGGGTGTAAACTGAGAAGCACTTGTGAAAAAAAAAAATCACAGCCCAAGGACACAGGAAAATTAAATGCATAAATTTAATCATGAGATTGTAGGGTACTTCCCTTTTCCCACTTCTTACCACCATATCAACAGGGCTACAGTGTATTATATACAACGGAAACAGTGGATTACAACCAAAAGAGCGGTGAGGCACAGACCTATTGAAGGAGGAGTTCAGGACAACAGGAAAGACAAAAACAAGGACAATAGAGGATTATGAATTCTCTGGCATGTGCAGGTAACACAAACATTAAACAGTGTTCAAATTGTAGCTAGAAGATCGTAAAACCTCATAATATAAACCCCACTTACCTGACTAACCATATCAGGCTTTCAACCGAAAGTTACTAGACATGTTGAAAGACAAGGACAAAACACAGCCTGAAGGGACCAAGGAAGCATCAAATTAGACTTAAAGATGACTGTTTTTAGAATATGAAATAATTATAATTAATAGGTAAGGGCACTAATGGAAAAAGTAGACAACATGCAAGAAAAGAAGACTGATGTAAGCTGAGCGAGATCTCATGGATATTATACAGATAATAAAGGAATACTGTAAACAGCTCAACAAATTAGATGAAATGAACAGTTCCTCAAAAGATATAAACTACTGAAACTGACACAAGGAGAAAGAAACAATTTTAATAGACATGTCTATTAAGAAATTTACCCTCCTGACCCATCCCTGTGTTTACCAACCAGAAAGCTCAAATAAGTTTGATATCCAGAGTTTTTATTGGGTCTCATTATGCAGGTACATTTGATTGAATTATTGTCTAAATGACTGTACTTCATTCTAGCCCCCGTCTACACCTCTGAGTTTGGGCTGAAATCACCTGGCTCAAATATCCAACAGTCAAATCACATAGTTGGTTTTCCTGGCATGGTCAGCTTTCACACTTTACTCATCTTGAAACTATTGGGGATCCACCATAAGTTATCTCATTAGCATAAACTAAGGGATGATTTCAGGGCCCCACTATGAATAACAAAGACACTCCTATCACTCAGGACATGCTAAAGGATTAGAAGCTCCATCCCAGGAACACAAGACAAAGATTAAACAAAGTCTTTATTATACAACAGTACAAATAATTTACACACCAAGACCAAGTGGAATTTATCATTATTTTCCAAAACTGTTTCAACATTTGGAAATCAATTAATGGAATCTTCCATATCAACAGGCTAAAGAAGAAAAGCCATGTACTCATATCAACTGATCTGGAAAAGCCTTTGACAAAATCTGGTACCCATGGTGATGGTTAAGGTTATGTGTCAAAGTTGAGGGTGTTTTTAGATGAGAATAACATTTAAATTGGTGAACTCTGAGCAAGCAGATTTCCCTCCACAATCTAATTAGTTAAAGACGTGAGTAGAACAAAAAGACCAGCCTTCTAGAGCAAGCGGTAGCTCTTCAGCAGAATGCCTTTGGACTTCACGTGTGCCACCGCCTGGAGGGGTGGGATAGGGAGGGTAGGAGGGAGGGAGATGCAAGAGGGAAGAGATAAGGGAACATATGTATATGTATAACTGATTCACTTTGTTATAAAGCAGAAACTAACACACCATTGTAAAGCAATTATACTCCAATAAAGATGTAAAAAAAAAAAAAAGAAACCACTGGCAAAAAAGCAGTGATTGTGCCAGGGAGTAACACTCTAGGAACCTGTACAATTTCACCAACATAAACTTTTGTTTGTTTGTTTTTTGGTCCGTTGCTTTTTTTTTGGAACTTCTTCAACAGTCTTTTCTATGTAAAGGCTGAATGAAAATTTGAGAGACCAATCCTTTAACTAACTGACAGAAAAATAAGTAGCTATGGACGTAGACTTCAAAGGGATTGATGAAGAGTCCTAGATGTCAACTTTGTTTGTTGAAACAAAATAAGATTCGGGAGAGAAAAAGGGAAAGTTGTGGAATTCTGTTATTTGTCTTATGCAGGGATTTCTACCCTGTCAGTAAACAAGGAGATTAGACTGATATTTAACAGAAGTGGGCTGGCATGTGATGGGGATATAGAGAAAAGAAGAAATTTTCTCAGAATGTATTCTTGTTTCCAATAAGATCCGTCTTAATTTTTTTTTTTTTTTTTGGCTATGCCATGTGGCATGTGGGATTTTAGTTCCCTGACCAGGGATAGAACCTGCATGCCCTGCAGTGGAAGCACGGAGTCTTAACCACTGGACTGCCAGAGAAGTCCAAGATCTGTCTTAATATTCTTAAATTACTGTGTGTTAATAAAATTTTACTTATGTCAATTTCCTCAAAAGGAAGTTTTGTTTTATGAAAACAAGTGTTTCTTTTCCTGTATGTGGAATATGAAGTTTTATTGTCTGGCAGGTGAAGGATTAGCCTCTTAGGAAATCATTTTTATTTTGTTCAATGCTTCCTAAAATAGGAACATTCTTCTTTGATTGAAATTGGAGAATAGATTCTCTTCTCTATTAGAAATATAACTCTATCACAGTAAATAACATTTCAATTAAAATTAACACCCTGGTATTTTAAGGTTGTGGATAAATTGGAGGAAAAAATGGAATTTGAAGGAAATGCCAGGTTTTCTTCTAGATCCTGCATCACGTCTATTATATTTAAGAATTTCCAAGCACTACATGGCACTTGAGTGTTTATTATATTTTGGTGTTTATTAATTATTATATAATAATATGGTGTTATTATTCATGATAGAATCCCTGTAACACCACACAAAGAGCTCTCAGATATCATAGAACTGTGTTTCCTTAATAATGAAAAATGTTCTTCATGGCTATGCTAATGAGTTTTGTTTCTCTTGAATTTTCAGAGTTTTTATGAACCTCCATATAGCCTTGCTCTAAACATTTCAATTCTATGTCTTCTTAAAAAATCAGAAAAATTATTTTTAAAAAAGTTTTAAAATAATTATATCAACAAGAGAAACTGATTTTCATGAAAAAAAAAAGATTCTGAAACACAGAAGAGTATTAAGTATAAGTTATACCACAACTCTAATTTATTAGTTTAATCTTATATTTAGATTTTTGTGTACTAAAGTTATTAAAGGAAATCAAAGACACATAGTGAAATGAGATAGTAATTTCCTTTGTCCTCTGCATGGTGAAAAGAAGGATCAAATGGCTATAGTAGATGATTCTATTCTTTGCCTGCTTGGGTGGAGAATACTTCACCATGCTTAGTGTGTGTTGAAATTTTGCAAAGCCTTCATACCTGTAATTTATAGCCCAAGTCACAACTTTCTGAAGCCAGAAGATGGGGAAGGTTGAGGAACAAAAAAGAAACCATGATAATAAAAATATAATTTGCCAATAACTTTACTCATTTCTGTGTTTCAAACACAAGATTACATCTAGTATTCATATCAATTCTGTGAGGTAAATATAAAGATATTATTTCTACTTTAAATGGAAGGGGAATTTAAACAATGTTTAAAATGACATTTAAACTTATATAAGTAGTTGTAGTCACAGATTCCTGACATGTTCTCAATCCTGGACTCCAAGTCCTAAGGTTTTTGGTTGTTTTTTTTTTCCTTATTAATCTAAGTACAGATATATTCTGTTAATGTTTTCCAGTTTCATGTTTTAATTCAAAACATTGATTAGGAATCAAGAAAGCTGAGTTCTGACCTTTTTTTAAAAAAGTTATTTGTCCCAGTCAGGTCTTTCATTTCCCGGAATTATTCATTCTCTCAAACTGAATCTGAGACAGCTAAGGATGGGTAGGACAGCAAATATAAAACGGGGCAATGAAAGGAAATGACAAATGTCGGTAAGAGGCAAGGAAGGAATGTTAATCTTTCCATGCTTTGGAAATCATATTCTGAGGAGAATTTAGCAAAATTCAAATTAAAAGAAGCTTAAGCATCATATCACAACATAAATGAGAAGATATGATTAAAACTAAATTTTCATGAAGTATTTTATTGATATGCTAACTTCCACTTATCATCATTGTGGAATCAATGAGAAATTATGTGCATCTGAAAAGAGAAAAATATCACTTAGGTGATGAAATTTGGGAGACTTATTCAGTGTTAGTTTTTCTGAGAAAACAATTTTCTAATGTCTCTTTGAAGGAAAGGAAAGGGTATCCATAAAATTATACTGATTTTTTAAAAATTGTACTTTAAATTTTTAAAACATGATACTAAAAATGCTTAAAAGGAGGAAAGCACTGTTTTAATTTCATTTTTAATCTCAATGGCTTATGAAAGGGATCGTCCCAGCCATCTGAAATATTTGAAACATATTTCATATGAACAAAAATGACTTCTCCCCCAATTATCTTTGGAAGGCAGAAGACAGGATGACTTCCAGGAGATTGGAAATACACAGTGCTGACCAAAAGAGCTAAAAAAAAAACAAACCACATCATGGAAGGAAACAGGCTCACCGGAAAGTGACTGTCACAGAGTATTTTTCTGAATGCAATTTTCTTTTATAACTTTTTGGTGAGGAAGGGCATGATTAGTGACAGAGGGAGAGAAAATGTGATGAAAATCTAAACCTTGAAAACAACCTGATAACTGCTTTCTATTTCTGAAAAACATTTTCTTGAATTCGTTCTGAAAAATACATGAGATATAGAAATTGCTCAAATATAGCTTTTCGAGGGTTGTTTTTTAAAAAAAGCAAGTAAATGTGAAAAAGGAAAAAATGAGAAACAAGTTTTAGAAGTAGGAATTTCTAAGTTTAAGAAATCTACCTCTATCATTACATCTTCATGTTTACGACAGTCACTTTTTGAAAACAAATCCAAATGCAAATTTTTTAATAAAATGAAACACTGGAGTATGAGACGTCTAATGTCACAAACACTAAAGATTGTGACTAATTAAAAATAACTGATGCAGTTTTAATAGGGCATCAATTTGGTCTTTGGTATTTGGTTATTATTTCTTTTTTAGTCCAAAAATATTTTTATACCTAAAAAAATATTATAGAAGATGGGCACATTTGGCCAGTTAAGAATAAATGTATATGAATAAATATTGTTCTTAAAAGTATCTCCTTTGCCCTCATTTAAATTTATTTATATTACGATGAATAAATTGATCAAATTAAATGACCCAACAATTAAACCCTGAAATGTAAATCGCCTATGTCTTTTTGTTCATTTTTTGCCTTCTCAAAATATATTCCTAAAATGGGTATTATCTTTTGGAAATAATTAAAATAATCTAATATTCCTTCTGGAGGCACAAATGACTCTGTAATCTTTCTTTAAGATATCTTCACTGAATGATAGACATTAATGAAAGACTGAGTTTCTTAAAAGAGATGTCTGGCCATGGTCATTTTTCTGTTTAGGAGAAAAATAAACTCAGTGACATTGATTAAAGGATGAGTGCCATTGAATCACCTTAAATCTAAATCTAACTTCTCCTAACACCATATGTTATCATTATTGCCTTGCATGAGTCCTCTATCCCATGTTGAATGATCTACTTTTGGACAATTGTTGAAACGACTCCCTCTGCTTCACCCTCCCTCTGGACTTGTATTATTCCCCACATCTTGGGGAGTACCTCAAGCTTGCATACTACAGACACAGTTTTAATGTGACCCTAAAACCTTTTTTAGATATATCTGAGCCTATTTTAGAACACTTGCCACTTTTTGCTTTATATTATATTGTCTATAGATTTTATATGTAGGTCTTAGCTCTCAAGTGAGACTCTCATTTCATTGATGATAACGCCTATCACCAAGACACTTTTTTTTTTTACAGCCTTCACAGTGCCTGGAATAGTATCTTACATATGATGCATGTTTAGAAGAGCTTACTCAGTAAATCACAATGTTAGATTTTATGATTCCTGTTTGAAACTAAGGCATTTGAAGTGGCACTTTGAAAATGGCAATAAATATTTTAGAATAAGAATTTGATGCATTATGACACAAGAAAAATTGCCTTGATAAAATCATTAGGGTGACACTAACTATTATGGCCCATTTCTTTATTTCTGAAGGTAATATTGCTGGGCAATAAGATGAAATCATCAGATGAATCCACTTCCATCTGTAAATGACACATGACTTCCTCACAGAATATCATTTCAGGATTCTTTGAATTCCTATTTTCTCATTTATTTTCACCTAAGACTTTAAAAACAAATTATTACTAAAATAGGTTTGATGTCTCTGTAGAAGGGCAAAAATCCCTCAATTCAATAGACTCAGCAAAGAAGATAAATGTAATCATTCCTTACTAGCCTAAAGGATTTTTCTCATCAAGCTTCAAATAAGAACACAACTTGTTTTTTTTTTAATTTCTAGTTAAAACAAAAACAAAACAAAACAAAACAAAACAAAAAATTCCTCACTACTTCTTTCATTGGTCGAAGCCAAAGACAGAATATATCTTTTGACATGTTAAAAACTGTTGTTATTAATATTTTCATTTTAAAATGATGTATTTGGAATCTTTGAAAAAAGAGTGGGTTCTGTGCTAGTGTTATCTTCAAATGATTGTGAGCTACTTTTGACTGTGGGGTTTATGAGATTTCTAATTCTATATTACAAAAAAAATTTACCTTCTGCTGATGAGGTAGAATATAAAAGTTGAAGTGGTTTTGTTTCTTTCAGATTATATTTGATTTGCCTTTAATCCTAAAGGGTAAAAAAAAGAGAGGATTTGAGTCACATATCTACCAAGGATGGTTCTGAGATTTGTTCTATTCTTGAAATTGAAAGGCAAGTAAATTAATTGAATGTAACCATAACTTGAAGCTAAGTACAATTTGAGTTTGAAAAATGAGACTCTTGCCTCTTTCCAGAATGATCAGCTTTAGAGTTCTGCTTTGTTGAATAGCTGATCAAGCACTGCCCATACTAAAAAGCAGATGAAGCTTTTACCAAAAAATATTGGATCTATGCATGTTCCAGTGTACCTATTGGATCTATGCATGTTCCAGTGTTCCAGTGTACCTGGAACTTCTTGATGGCTGCTGACATGAACGAGTCTACCTGAATTTCTGTGTTTTCCCTATATATTCAGCTAAACCAAAAGGACAATGAATCAAAGTTATGGATGTAAGTTTGTAGGAACAAATAAAACAATGACTATGTTATGTAAGGTTTCAACATTGCTGAAAATGGTGTACTTAGTACATTTTCCTTCTTTGACCCAGACTTCCGACTACATTGCAGTACACTAAGAATCTAAGTCAAATCACTTTTTAGTATTTAATAGCCACACTGAGTCCATTAAATCATCATTTCTGAAATTTTGATTTATTATTAATTTTTTTTCTGCTCTGTGAAACCAGCTTCAATCATGGACAGCACTGAAAGTTAGGCTGAGGCTAGACACAAAATAAAAGCCAAAAAGAATGTTCGTTAACTTCTTGCTGAATCTTCCATATGCTGGGTACTTAAATTTTGTGTGCATCACATATTTGGATCATATCAATATCTAAGTCACTATTTTGAATATTTTTTTACTCTCTAAATATTCTTCAAGAAGACATATGTGTGTGTATGTGTGTGAATGGGTGTGTGGTTACATGAATGCCATTTCTCAGAATATTTTCCTTCTTATACGTGGTTATGGGAGAGTCACAACTTTGCATAGAGCCTTATCTTAGGGATAATTTCCTCTTCAATTTCCCCTTCAAATCTGTATATGTACAGATTTATCACAGAAAGAATTTATAATGATAGGTCTTTAGTAATTTCTGCAAGACCTACGCCTGCACAAAAGTTATTTGGAATTTATAAATTCTATTAAGAAAGCCATTGGGTAAAAAAGTTATAACTGTTTGTATTTCCTCTAATTTAGCAGCTACCACATTGTATAAGGTCTGTCTGTGGAAAATTCTTCTCTTGGAAATAAGTAAATTGATTTCAAAGTTATATTTTTTCAGTAAATATCAACCAAGGCTTACAAAATGTGCTGAGACACATTAGCGATTCCATAGTGGAATCCATATGGAATCATATATTCCGTAGCTGATTATCTGTGGCTAGAGAGGGTTCAGAGTACGTGCAAACTCTTTACCCACTAAACTCTTTGAGAATTAGCTTTTCACACTGATAAACTGAAGTTTTTAAAGCAAGGTATTGAATGTTAAATGACTTCAGTCCATTGGCAGAACATTTATATATCATTATTGGTTTTTTGACTCAAAGTAGCACATTAAAAAATATGAGACCCAGTCCATACTTATAATAATGATATAATTGCCTCATTTCAGAATTTATATAAAAATAATATTTGGAATGCTTTCCTTAACAAAATTCTAAAATAAATCAATATAGGAACATATTATTTCAATACTACAGAAGCTTCATTTTGCTTCTATATGAGATTTAATATCAGGGGCTTAGAAGCAATCCATTATCATTAAAATGTGTAATTAAAATCAGATGGATCTGGGGTGTTTTTTCCACAAATCAGGGAAATGTTTCCGTACTCAAAACCATGCAGAGGACCTTGGCTTTTACGTTTAAGTGGTTTGTACATGTATTCTCCTCTTTCAAGCCTTTACCTGTAAAGTTACCAGATGAATATTAAAACAAAACAAAACAAAAGCTGTGAATAGTTTATCAAAAATCTAAATCCAAAAACCTACGGGATATCCAAAACCTGGTTTTCCTGGTCCTCTTTGCATAAGAAAGTCAAAGCACCAGCCTCCACAGTCATTCTTCAAATGTGGACCATTCTGTCAGGGTGAATATAGTCCAGCATTTGCATAATCAGAGTATGGGTCTCCAGGGGTTGTTCCCCAAAGCCCCTGAGTGTCTCTTTTGATTTAGCTTTATACTGGACTGCATACTATTATGATATAAAAAATGATAAAGCAGCATCTGGAAAGCTAAAATGTTGTTAAAAACTTAAATTACATTTTATTCCTCAGGCTTCAAACACAAATTGAGAAATATTCAAATTAAATTTACTTACTTCCCATACCTCAAAATTGAAAAATAATAGCACAGGGCAGTTGTGAACAGAGGCAAAATTCAAAATTTTGCACATCAGAAGAATCAGACAGAAAATGGCATATAACTTTTGAAGACTCTATAATATATTTAAAGAGCAAAGGCAAAACTTTCCCTTAAAATAAATCTTAATTTGAGGGTTTCAAAATTACAATTAATCTAAAATACATAAATCTGGTCATTTTTGGAGACTAGGATCATTATGCTATGAATTTTTATTTCACGACCAATATCAACAACAGCAAACTGTTACCTAAGCAATTTAGGGGGAAAACCCCAAGAAATTCTGAAAAAAATTAGCCTATTTGGGAAAACGTCAAAAGAATTAAACTTTCACATTATATTTCCAGTTAGCAGTTACTTCACTGTTGAAGGTTTCATGAAATTCTCCCATGGTAATATAGTATTTTATTCAAAATGTATATAACTCTATAATTATGAACTAATGGAATTAGAAAGTGATAGTGTCTGCCAGCCTTTACATAACAGAACACTTTGCAGTTGGCAAAACATTTTTACAGATGCGTATTGATCTTCACATAACCCTGTAAGTTAAGCAGGGAAGTCTTTGCCATCTCTATTTTGTAGTTTGGGACTCTGACTTTAAGAGACGTGTCTGAGAATAATAGGTGGGAAACTCCTATTTTTTTGCTCCAAGCCCTACACATTTTCTGTGGGTCTCAGACATAAAGGGCTAATCAATCAGTGAGATGGGGAAAGTCTGAGCTTCTATGAGGAATAAAGACAAGTCAATCATAATTTTACGAAGTTTATGTAAGTTGGAGGATAGTCTTTTCAGACTACATAGTTATCATATGAGGTTCTCTTTTTTAAATAACTGCCATGTTATAAATAAGTAAATTAGACAAGTATAAACCAATCATCAAATATTTGACAACCAATTTTAGGTACAGGAATGATCAGAGTTGCTGACGCAAATGCACTAAAACAAATGGGGGGAAAATTATAGAGTTCTTCAATGTTTTGTACAGGATAAGGTTTGTAGGTTTTTTTGTATTTTTTTAATTAAATCTTTCCCTGACATAGATGATCTGAATATATTTTAAAACATTCATTTTATCCACTTAAAAAAGGGGGTTCTCCTGTTAAAATAAAGGGGGACAGGCAGGACAGAGACAGTAGTCTCTGTGATTCAGAGCAGTGCACAACTGGTGCACAGAAGTTGCATACATCATAGTGCAAGCAGCAAATCCCCATGCTCCATCAATTTCATATGGAGAAAAGAAGTGGGGAGGGCAAAGGAAAATGATACATACAAGTCCATGACAGAGTGGCCTGGTATATTGGAAATACCTCGAGTCATTTCAACACAAGACAAAGCTAATGAGATGTGTCACAAAAACAGAGTGTGGGTCTCAAAAGTCCACCCAAAATAGTGGAAAAAGAGGTTGTGACTAACTTCACCAGTTTCATTTTACAGTGTACCACCCCTAGAAATCAGAGTCATAAGTGATTTGGAAACTTTTTGTTCAGTTTTGCTTTTGAAAAGAAATCACAAAATATTGAAACAAATATCATTGTTTGGCTTAATTCAGGTATTCTTCATTAAACAGTACACAGATTTTATTGAGCAATTGAAAATATACACAAGGAACAATAGCTTTTTCTCTGTATTTTTTTTTTTAATTTGACTTTCTTCCCATTAAATAACCCAGTTTCGATCATGAAAAGGGCACTTGTTTCTACAGTAGCTGTGCTCTGCTTGCTCAGGTCCTAGTACTGTTTCCAAGCTTCTTCCTTGCCATTGCTGAGGTTATATCTCCACTTGCTCAGGAAGCGAATTCTAGAAGGTTGCAAGAATTGACCCCCTAAGTTGTTCTTTCAGATTCTATTTCTCCATAGAGTTCAGCTAACTTTTTAAACTCGGGTCCCCAGTCTCCAAGGTACTGATAATCCTGGTCTGATTGTGTGGTTGCTGAATCCAGCGAGCTGATGGACCCAGCTTCTGATCTCTGACCCTCATAGGCGTAAGTCTGCAGAGAGTCATAAGGCGGGACGCTGGGGTCTAGGTCGGCTTCAGCCAGTCTTTGCTTAATAAACTCCTGAACATCTATACTTTCCAGGGTGGAAAACGTCTGGTGCCTTGGGGTGAGTTTCACTTCCGGTCTGATATCTCTCCGGTGCTTGAGCTCCTCGGCAGCAGACGGATTCCTCAAGGCTGTGATGTCAAAGGCCTCCGTGTCTTCCTCGCCGCCGCCCTCGTCATCATAGGTGACCACGTTCTCCCGTACGTCCTCCTCTGAAATGATCAGGGGCTCTTTTTTGCTGCGTCTCAGGGTGATGAAAAGTACTACAATTGCTAAGGAAAAATGGAAAGAGGATGAAGGGTTAGAAAAAGAAGAAGGACATTCTTGGAGATTGGACATCAACAATTCCCAGCCACTATCATCAGCTACATTCCATTTAGGCTTACGTTGTAACACAGCCCTGATCTCTGCACTCTGTGAATACCACCACAAAAGATTTTAACATCTTGAAGAATGTAGAAAATGACTATCTATCTCTACAAAACATTAGGAATCGCTGATCTTCTGGAGAACTCTGTGATATTCTCATTTGCCAGGCTATGGCTTCAGGATTCGTGACCGGTGATGAAGTCTAATCATTCAGTCAGGGAAACAGATGATGGAAAAGCAATATGAAATTTTGACTGGAAAAATAATTCTGTATGGGAGTCAATCTACAGATACTTATCCTTCTAAGGAGTACACTAAAGGCAGGATATTTTAAGTTTTTGTAAAATAGGAAGAAGGAACCCCTATCGTTAACTCTTTCCTTTTGATGCTTTGTAGAAAATCAAAGCAGGAATATTTTACATGGTACATCTTGTTTGTTCATTATCCTTTAGAATAATATTATCAGGCATTAATTATTGCACTTATCTATCAAGCTGCAAAAGATATTTTTTTTATTAATTTATTTATTTTGCTGTGTTGCGTCTTCGTTTCTGTGCAAGGGCTCTCCCTAGTTGTGGCAAACGGGGCCACTCTTCATTGCGGTGTGTGGGCCTCTCACTATCGCAGCCTCTCTTGTTGCGGAGCACAGGCTCCAGACGTGCAGGCTCAGTAGTTGTGGCTCACGGGCCTAGTTGCTCCGCGGCACGTGGGATCCTCCCAGACCAGGGCTCGAACCCGTGTCCCCTGCATTAGCAGGCAGACTCTCAACCACTGTTCCACCAGGGAAGCCCCCAAGATGTTATTTTATTTGTACATAATTTATGTTTCATAGGAATTTTTTTGTTTACACAATGCTCTTTACATAATATTTTAACTTAATCCTCAAAGCAGAGCTGGGGATTTCCTCATTTTTAAAATGAGGAAACTGAGACTCAGGAGAGATTACATGAGTAAATACCATGTAACTGTAAGACCACACAAATGGCAGGTGGAAAACCTTGGGCTGTAGTTTATGACTTTTCACACCAAAGATGATGATGTTTCCATTACCATATTAAACTTCATTATTTTAAAAATATAGAACAAGGAACTGAATGACCTGTTGGCCGTGTGTCTTAGGGCAACTTAGCCAAAAGCAGTGAATAGGTTCTTATTATCAATAATGTTGTAGCCGTTGAATAAATTAATAGAAATAGGTCTTGGGTATTTTGCGTTGGTGGTTTTTCAATAGTTTCAGATTACTCTATTTGATGGTATTAAACCATTACTAAATAGAAAGATATTTCTACTTTATGTCATTAGGCCCAATACCCTTTACTTCATCTCTACAGACTGTTTGCTTCTTGGTTAGCTGATAATTTAGGCTTTATGATAACAATTATATGGTTCACTAGTATTTAAAACATTCCTTATAATATAATGATCAGAGAGGTATATTCAAATGGAATGTAGGGTTGTTAGATTTAGCAAATAATGCAGGACACTTAATTAAATGTAAATTTGATATGAATAACAGCAGAAAATATATATGTATTATATATGTATAATATGAGATGAAACAACAAAAATACATGTATAATATATGTATTCATGCATATTACATACTATATATAATATATATGTGTAATATACAATTAAGTATGTCTCATGCAATGTGCAAATATTTTATGAACACATTAAGTATATATATTAGATATTTGTCCCAATATTATGCATAGGACATATTTATGCTATACATATTATAGCATAAGTGTGTATATATATATATCTCAAAAGTATGTTATAGCTTATACATATATATAGCTTAAGTATGTCCTATGTAATATATCTGTAGGTATATGTGTATACATATACACACACAGAAACTCCTACAGATATATATTTTTTATACAAAACTCACATTTTTATACTGTATTTTGTCTATTTATTTATGTCTGTAAACTGTATTTTACCTGGAAATACTGATTATATGTAAGATTTAACAAATGGTCAGAAAGCAAGCGAACACCGGGTTACCTATTCTCTGACAAAGAACATACCTGACACCCTCGAATCCACCCTTTTACCCTTCCCCTCTAAAAAATAACTTATTTTTCTTTTATTGTTTCCTTGCTTATCTTTATAGTTTAACCCCTTTTTATGTATACCCATAAACAATACAGATAAGCTTTGCCTGTATTTGAACTAGATATCATAGTGTATATGTGATTTTAAGACTTGAAAATGTAGAGAGAAAGAGGAATAGATATTCAAGCCAGAAGTGGAAAGGATAATTATGAGAGGGAAATCTACCATATGTGGAAAGAGGTGGTCACAGTGTACTGGGAAGAAGCTAATTTTGCATACAAGAGGCAAGTGGGAACCTGTGGGAATAAAGAAAAAACAGACAAAACATCTTTAGGGAGGGTCAGGGAATCATCTGGAAAAGTATGGAATAAGAGGATACTGCCTAAGTAATGGGGAAATGCAATGGGGAGATTATAGTAGACATGGGGAATTACTGAGTCACTGTGTTGGAAAGGGAGTGATTACAGAAAAAGCAGAAAATGAAATGCTGAGGCTGCATGTGGCTCTGCTTCATAAATGCTCTGCTACAGAATACAGTAGTTTCCCATTCACGTTGCTTATACTTTCTTTTTGGGAAAAAGAAACAAACAAACAACAACAAAGAAACATTTCACTGAATGCCATCAATATGCATTTAATACCTTACTGTTTATTTTAGTGTAAATCCAGCCTACAGCTTTCTAATTCAGTGGCCCAAGCAGTATCCTCAAATAATGCACTCCATTCTACCAAGAGGTTTATATTTATCATCCACTATATATTTCTGCTCATCTTTATGATTAACTGAGGAGGCTGTTCTAGATCAAAACATTTATTTCTACAGACTGCCTAATTTATTATAGTAAAATTTCTTACTTTTGTCAATAAATTATTTTCCTTATATTGAAATGGTTGGTAGTTAATGCCAAGGGACTTTATGTGCATGTATAACAGGAAGAATGTGATCAATACTATTATCGAAGTATGGAGGTAATTTACATCCTTCACCAATATCAGTATCATATTTGCCTAATGAAACATAGTGGATAATGCTGGGTTTATTATTATGATAGCTTTTATTTGCTTATTTCCCCAAATTTAAGAAAATATTCCTGATATATATGTGTTGATTCAAAATATAGATACTAGGTAAGTTTGAATTTAGAGTTTTACATCTTTCTCTTTTTCTAGACAAAGAGAGTTACTTGTCAGTGACAAATGATTCCTAGATTTGTTACATAACTATTTATTATAAAGATCAATTTATAAATAGCCGTACAATCTGGGACACTTTTTAAGGGTGAAAGGGGATTTCGTTTATAATTACATCAGGACATCAGGACAAATACAGACATATGGTCCCTTTAGTCAAAGACAAATTCAAATCAATTCAGAGAAGAATGTGGAAGCATGAATGAGAAGGTACACTTCTAATGAATTTCTTTACAATCATGTTTGTTCAGTAGAGGTTTCTGGAGCAAATGGCACATAGCGGATACTCTGTAAACAATTCTTATGTGGATGAACAAAAGAATAATCTCTGTGAGAGTGATAATGTGGCACTGGGTTAAGTGAATCTTCATAGTAATAGTCTCACTAGGAAATAGTAATAGTCTCACTAGGAAAATAATTTTTAAATATTTTTAAAAATCAACTTACTGCTCCTAATAATACCAAACACCTAATTTTGCTTGAGAATATTTTTTAAAGTTTGAAAAACAAACTAAATATTTCCCCCAAAATCCCAAGGCCAAATTTATTTGAAGAGAATAAATGAAGATAATAATCATACATATAAATTTGAGAGTTAAATCCCTATTTACGAACTGGCAGGCAAATAAGCATAATCAAATGAGTCTCCCACAGTATATCAAACCATACATGTATAACAGGGTAGTACTTCTTTCAGTGGTTCATCTGGGAAAATGTAATATGATAGAGCCATGGTGTTATTAAAAAAAAAAAAGAGAGAGAGAGAGAGAGAGAGAGAGAGGGGTACAGAGCTTGTCCTTTGTTCAAAATTATATTATAAATGATTTCTGGTATTTTCAAGTTTGATTACATAGTCTGGAATAAAATGAATTAATTGTAGTATTTTTGAGGTGTCTTTATTCTAATGAATATTTTATTCTTGGTTAGTATATGTCTTTCTCTTCTCTTTAAGTCTGGCCAGGATTTTAAACCCAAGTTCTTCTTTTTATATAAGAAAATTATAATGAATTTATTGTCAGTAATTTATTCTATTCATAAAGGAATTCAAATTTGTGGAAACAGTTTTCTCTTTGTTTTCTCCTATATTATATTTACTTACTTATATTATCATTTCAGTGCTTAGAGTACTAAGGGGCTTTGAGTTTTCATAACTAAAACTGACATACAACTTGCATTTGAATACATTATGTACTGACTCTTAACATACTCCCCCAAACTACTTTTCATAGCAGATTTGTTTACCCCTAAATATCACTTGATTCTTTTTTCATACCATCATATGTGAGTACTAAACTTGGTAGAATGAGGTGGCCCAAGTCAGGGAGATGATTTTGATTAGCTTCTGTAGCCATAATTGGTAATGACACTTCTCATTGAAACAAGTTTTCAAACTCAGGGGAGCCCACAAGGTCATTTAAAATAGCTTTCATGGCAAGCAGGTTGGCAGTTATCTTCTCATCAATTCCACCTCCTCTCCTAGTTCCTCACTCTCCTCCCACCACACCCACCTTGATCCCCATTTATGATGAAATTTACATCCAAGAAGAGGAGCAAACTGTGTGGTGGATTCATCTAGGTCAGCGGATCATATGTGATGCATGGACTACAAAGGTAGCCTTCCAGAGGTCTGATGCAGATCCTGATTCAATCATCTCTTGCACTGGTTCACTCTACCAACAGTTCTGGTCCCTCTGACAAGTAATAGGGTGGGTTGGGAAAGAAATGTCAGATACCTGGGAGGGAAAGAGGACTCTGACAATCCCCTCCTCTGGCACCAAACTCTGATTGCATCATGATAGCTCACTCTAAATTCTTTTCTATCCATTCCTTGAATTGGATCTGAAAAGGTAATCCTGACAAAACATAACTCAACTCACAAGGTTTACATTTACCATTTAAAGTTAGGCCCTTTGGTTTTCAAGCACCCCATCTTCTGGTAATCAATATATACATAGATGGAGTCTGACCAAACTGTAAAATATTGAATCATATTTAACCTATAATAAAACATAAATAAGCACCACAGAAGTTTACAGATGACTCTAAGGTCATTCTAGTTGAAACTTTATTTTCATAGATTCAGAAATAGATGCAAGAGACTTCATGGGTCCTGAGATCACACAGTTAATTAGTGGCAAAACTGGGGCTGAGTTTCCACAATCACAGTCATGTTCACAAACAGCTACTAAGTAAAACATTTTTCAGTATTAAAAGATTAACTTAACTTCATGATTTATTTAGCTGTTGAGGTTGAATGCTATTTCAGAATTACAAGTTCTAAAAGTATTGCTACCTCTGATGTTGTTGATATTTTCCTTGAAACCTATGAGCTCACACATTAACCAACAATATTTCAAAACTGCAAATGACTCGATCCAACTCTGTGGGTCAGATATTTTCTGAATAACGATATAAACCCTTAAAATGCCATGAAAAATATAAATTACATTATAAATAGTGATTGTTTAAATCTAAGCTTAAGAAATTCTGCAACCTTTGGATAAAACTGTAAAGACACATTTGAGTTTCAATAAAAATTGAAAGAGCAAACATATCAAATAGAAACTTTGTTTCATTAGCCCTGAGGTACAGCATAAAATATAGAAATGTTCTCTTATTTACCCCAAAGGGGAAACATTTTCATAAAGTCAATTAAAGGGATGTATTGTTTCATGAAATAATAAAATGTTATTTTATATAGTACACCTGAATGTACCTTATATTGACATCTTTCAATTTTAAAGATTTTCAATTTTAGTATGCAAAAATAATTTTATGATGATAAAAGAAAACAAAAGCCAAAGGTAACATGCCTCCACCAGTTGAAATATCTTTCAGAATAAGGCCTCTGGAGGAACTTATAGTAGTGTCAGAGTGTTTGTTTTTGTTTTTATTTTTGTTTTAATGGAAGTAAAATTGACTTATGAAAAGTCACTGAGCTCTGTTATTTTCAGTTTCAGTTAGGAACCCTAGAGGGTTCAATGTTTATAGTTGTTTATTCTTCGGGGTTTTGTTCTTGTTTTGTTTTCCTTTTTGGTTTGTGATATTTTGGTTTTCAGTTTCAAAAACATAAAAGGTAATTTGTTAATTTCTAAAGAAAATAGCAGTTAATATATATATAAATAATCAATATATAAATTAATAAAATCAAGAAAGCCTGATTTTCCCAAATACCATCTCTATCACACTTTTGCAAAAGACTGTACTGCAGTGAAATAGTTTTTGTTATGGTGAATCAAACCTCCATATTCCAAGTTGCTAAGTGCAATTGATACTTTTTGCTACTGAATTTATTTAACTTTTGGGCAGCTTTGAACACTGTTGAATGCTCTGTCCTCCTTGATGCACTTATTTTCTTTGTTTCAGGATATTATACCTTACTAATTTTGTTCCTTGTTCTGTGATTTTTCCTTTGCTCTATGTTATCGCCTCCTTCTAGATTTAGCGATCACACTGGAGTTTATCACAGCTCAGTCCTAGTCTATCCTCTCTCTCTTTATAGACGCTTGCTGTGGTAACAACAACAAAATGCATTTCTGGTGTCCCCCAACCCAGGGAAGATCAGGGCCCATATTCAGCAAGAGATGAAAAGTCTTCTTTGATACTGTTCTAACTCAGTCTCATATCCAGTTTATCCAAGATCACTTTTTTTTTTTTTTTTAATTTTTGGCTACTTTACTTTTAGCCCTTGGAAACTTGTTCCAAGAAAAGACACCATGTCATAAACATTAAGTATTTGTTCACTGACGTGAAATAATTAACACTGCAGTTTTCACATGGAATCTCAGGTACTTCCAATAAGCATTCAGTAAAGATTTTGGTAAATATTTCCATCCTGTGATTTGCAGCCTATTACCCAAGATCACTTTTGATTTCACCTAAGACGTCTTGGTACTATCAATCTTTCTTCAGCTCCATTTTAAGTATACTGGTCCAAATTATGCTATATCTGAGTGAGACAAATGTGTCATATTTCTAGTCAGTTTGCCTACCTGCTCTCTTTACCAGCATGAGATCTGTTCTCCACTTCATTCATAATCATATTTTTTCAACATGCAAATTTCATGATGGGACGCGCCTACTTTCAACTTCTCCTCAAACTCCTAGAACAAAGCCCACCATTTTTGCCATTTTACCCCAACCTGCCTCGACCCTGCCTAAACATCCTTTCTACTCAATCTTATTCCACCTTGATCTCCACTCCTCTGTACGGGTAATTTGTCTTCTAACCCAGGAACAAAACAAAGGATATTCCTTGCAAAAATATCTGTGTCTCAAAGTACATAGTTTGTTTGTTTTCCTTATGTATGCACAGTAGCAAGAAAAGAACAAAAGATAAGGCTCCTAAGAGAAAACTAGAGGGAGAGGACACACTGGAAAATATATATATGTACCCATTTTAAACTATAAAGCAAAAGATTATTTACATCTGCCTTTCCTATAAAAAAATCTGGATTTCCTTTCTTGTTTTGTATAGCAATTCTAGAGATTATAGTAATATTAGTTTCAAATGCAGTTTAAAATTATTTTATATTTAATCCTTTAAAATTCAGCTAAGATTGATGATAAACTCATTTTAGACTGATAGAAATTTCTACAAGAAATTTATTCCTTTTATTTGGTGGTTAGATTCATTTGCAGAGTAATGTCACTTATGTTCTTTGAAATAAATTGTAAATGCCCTTTCAATAGGAAATTTAGAATATTTAATATCAATTCTTTCTAAAATAGGTCCTTTCCAAAAAGATTTCTCTTATTGTATCCCTTCTTTTAATATTTCAAGTCTTTCATCACATTTGAACCAAATCATTTCCAGATTAACTATGGTATTGAGAAAGTTAATTAAAGGAAACAGCCATGTCTTGTTATCACGTAAAGCACTACTAATTCCAAAGTTTTGTCAAAATGACTCTCTCTCTCTCTCTCTCTCTGTCTCTTTTGCTCTCTTTTCTAACGCGCCATTGTAGGGTACACTCAGAATCGTCATCACACATTAACATTTAGAATGACTTACCTAGGAGAATGACAACACACAGTAGAATAGCGATTAAGGCTCCTGTACTCAAGCCAGCCGAGGACAGGAGGGCTTCTGCACGGCAGGTCCGCACGCGCCCGTCTCTCTCGCACGCACAAACCCTGATGGTGAGGGTACTGCTGCTGCTGAGAGAGGGGATTCCACCGTCAGAGATCATAATGGGGAGGTAATACACATCCTGAATAGTTCGACTAAATCTCCTCCGCCTTGTCAGAATGCTGGCTGTGTTATCTATGACAGACATAAGCAGAACAACATGGACTTAGTAAAGCCGCCATTAAAGATTCACAGTTCCTTTAATGGATAAAATGGGCATGTGCGATTTCTTTTCCGTTTATGAAATGGATAAAGGAACGTGAAGGGGAGATTATTAACCAGGGACTAAAACTCATTCTCAAATGGAGAAACATATATGAAAATTTAATAGGGCCTGGACTTAAGGGGAGGGGAAATAGTGGATGACAGAGGAGGAAGGAAGCGGTAAGCATTTGGGGCATGGGCATAATAGCCAAAGGATTGAAAAGGATACATGGATACCAGACTTCGGGGTGAGCCAGTGGTTCCTACCACAAACCTGGTGACTCTGAATATAAGTGATAGAAATAGACGGCTATATTTTTAGCGAACTTCGGGTGAGGTTAATGTACAAAAATGTTTAAGTCGTTGGTACAGATAATGTATTTATGAAGACACCAGATCAATTGATAAACTATTTTAAACTTGTGATTTGAAGCACTCTTGTTATAGTGGGCACACCATGGGTAAGTTAATAATGAATAAAATAGTTAATTTCATTTTTTATGTGCTTTTAACATACTATGTACTATAGTAAATGATTGCATGAGGTATTTTGATCAGTCCACACAACCCTATAAGGGAGAACATGTTAAATTCCTTACATTTTAGGGAAAATCATTTTTATTAGGAATAATAATTTTAAAATAAATAACCTCAGTCCCAGAGGATAAATTGCCTCAAATCACAGAGCTAGTGAATAATCAAGCTACAACCCCAATACATTCTAGAACCCTGCTCAAAACCAGGATGTCATACTGCCTCTACTCCACCAGTTCACTTCCAATTGGTATTGATGCCTCAGGTGCACATAGGAAATGTTTATCTTAGCATTGTCAGTCCCCCTTCCGTGTCTGTTAGCTAAAGGAACCTTTTGGTGCACACTTGGACGTGCTGCTCAGAACCCCTGCATGAAGTGACTTGTTGCCTGAACTGTAGATTGCCACCTGGCCCAAGGTTACACTTTTCTGGAGCAACACATAGCCAATGACTTATTGCTGCAAGGTTATAAATATCAAGCCGCCTCTGCTGAATGCAGAAAATACTGAAGGGCAAGTTTAGTTCCAGAGCTTTCCCACGGGGTCAGCCATGGACACATTCAAATTGCATGGCAGCTTAATTGCTCACTCTGCCTTTCTTTCTTCCACTCCCACTGTGGTCCACAGATGTCGATCATGAGAGCACACTCCAATAAATATCCTGCCCCCTAAACTCCAATCCAGAGCCTGCTTCCCTGATCATCCAACCTGTGACTACACATCTGAGTTAATTACTTTTCACTAAAAAGTCAGTAAATCATTAGACAATTACTTTTAGGTATTCTTTTTTTCCTATCAATTTCTCTTATTCTGAAAATTTGAATTTTTAAAATTATGAGTGTGTTTATGATAGCCATGATACAATACCCTACAGCTATATTCTCTTGGTTGTACATTGCCAAACTAATGCAACAGAAAGATAATGAATATTTCAAATATTCAATATAATGCAGGTAATAAAACATGAATAATACACATTATATACGTAAATTAAAATTATATACACACATATATATGTATAAGAAGATTTGTTATAGAACATAAATAAATAATCTAATAAGTTATTTAAAATATTTTCTCACCTGGAAGAAGAGAAATTTAAAGAAAAGTGTGTCAATTGCCTACTCTGAAGCAGGTTTCAGAATGATGGGGAAAAAGGAGAAACTGCATCATGTGTGTTTTTAAGAGTATAGCTATCACAGGTACTCTCCTGGAAACCTGACCTTTGAGTAAGCACACCTATCAGGTGTAGGATGTTGCTTCATGATTAATATAAACTTGCATATATGCACAATTCCTTAGCCTAAGGAAAAGGTTTGAACTTGGGCTCATAGGCACAAACACGTTTGAGAATCTTACTGCTGGTCCTCTGAAGAAGAGATGTAAGACACTGGTCTCTGGTCTCGGTAAATATCATAATGTGTGGAATGACATGATAACATGCAGGGGTAGATGGGGACTCTCTTTCATGGCTCTAGCCTCGTGTCCACTTTACATTCTTAATCTGGAAGCATGTTCTTTTTCAAGATAATTATTGGAAATGCAATCAGAAACATGAGAAACAAGAAGAAAGCCTGAATATGTTTCTAGTGCATTTTAAGTTCTCAAATAGAAAGCTCTCACACGTGGAGCCATGACAATATTCTTTCGCTTTTCCAACTGAAGGTTTGACTTTTGAAAAGAAAAGAGGATTCAGGAAACAAAGAGCTTCCTAACCAGAAAGGCTTAGCACAGCAGAATAATGAACTCTTGACAAGGGGTATTGTGTATCTCCCTGGAACTGCAAAAAATGTACTGGGCAGTAGGCTCACTGAACTTGAACAAGAAAACTTTGAAATAAAATGAAAGAGATAAGAAGATATATATATATATATATGTGTGTGTGTGTGTGTGTGTGTGTGTGTGTGTGTACACACACACACACATAAATATACATATACATATGAGAACAAACTTTGTCTTGCTGAAACTGAAATATTAGGTGACAAGAAGAAAACAAATCTCTAAACTTGAAATATAATGTTTAAAAAATAAAACAAGTATTACAGAAAGTCTTGCATAACTACTTTAAACTGGATAAAAAATTAATATAAATTGAATAAAAGGAAACCATAGCAGGATGTAAAATCTGTGGATGAGAAGAGCTAATTATCAATGTCAAATAAAGGACAATCTCTAATAATGTGTACCCAAGTTTTGTTCTTAATTCTAAATGTCAAGAGTTTGGATGAAGACAGAAGATTATAGAACACTTGGAAGCCAAGCTAATATAGCTAATGTATTGGATTAAGATTTAAGGAGATTTTGAACAGCTAGCACAAAGACCTTAAGCTAACAAGACAGGAACTAAAGATATGTGTTAGACAGTACACTTTGAAAAGTATCATATGGGAGAGATTTTGAGTAACATCTATTATTTTCTAATACATATACTATCTGAATGTAGCAATTAGGCGATAGATCTAAAACAGTCTCAGAAGGATTCAATAATGATATGGAATTTTTATGCAGATCTTTATTGAGAAGACGTCATTGGAATACAGTGCATAAATTTGGGTCTACTATCTTAAAAGTGATACTTTAACCCAGTTTAGAAGACCTTGACTGCAATAAAAGCATTAGAAAAGTATGTCATATGAAGAATCTTTGAAACAAACAGTGTGAAAATTCTACATGTCTTATATGAATTTAGGGGCCTGAAATGACTTAGAAATTTAAAGAAAAATTTGGGAAACTCTGTTAGCAATTAATGTCTTTCTGAATATAATCAATATTTTCCTGACATTCCCAGCAACTATAACGTTGATGCAATGTGGAAATAGCCTTGAACATGGTTTAGTCTTTCAAAATAGATGACAATGTATTATTTATTTTGTTGCATATCCCATTTTGCAGAAAATGATATGGATGTATATAGGAGGAAGCAGGGAGACTGCCATGCAGATATACAATAGATGAATCATGGAGATATTTACAAATATCATTGTGATGACTGTGAAAGAATTGAAATTTTGAGTCCTTTGAAAAACAATAATAATAACAAAATTTTATTTTTGCAATTATAGGAAGTCCAGGGACTTCATAATTGATAATTTTGGGGGGATCTTTCACACAAAAAATATTACAGTAAAATACAAGTTTGGGTAGATAGATACACTTCCAACGTCTACATTTCTATAGGGACAGAAGGCTACAGAATACAACAGTATAATACAAGTAACACTGTGTTTCTAAAATTCAGATATAATTTTCTTGAACTAGTAGTATGTGCTCTATTATTTCTTTGTTCAATAGTTTGAACGATCTTGAAAGGTTCTAATCTCTGTGCTACTTTCATAAACTGTAGTAGAGTTTAAGTTAAAATAAGGCATACTTTTAAAATACTCCCTTGGGCAAAAACACATCCTACATTAAAGTCCAAAATTACCTTATATCTTGGAAAGTATTAAAACCTAAAAAAAAGTGGCAGTGTAGGAATAAAGACATAGACATAGAGAATGGACTTGAGAACATGGGGTGAGGAGGGGGAAGCTGGGGAGAAGTGAGAGAAGCATGGACATATATACGCTACCAAATGTAAAATAGATAGCTAGTGGGAAGCAGCCGTATAGCACAGGGAGATCAGCTTGGTGCTTTGTGACAATCTAGAGGGGTAGGATGGGGAGGGTGGGAGGGAAGCTCAAGAGGGAGGGGATATGGGAATATATGTATATATAGAGCTGATTCACTTTGTTGTACAACAGAAACTAACACAGCATTGTGAAGCAATTATACTCCAATAAAGGTGTATAAAGAATTTCATTTACAATAGCATAAAAGAGAATAAAGTGTTTAATATATTTAACAAAAGAAGCACAAGCCTTGTATACCCAAAACTACACAACTTCATGGAAAAAAATTAAATATCTAAATAAATGAGAAGATATCCCATGTTTATGGGTTGGAAAACTTAATATTGTTAAGATGACAATGTTACCAAAAGTAGATTCAGTGTAGTCCCTATCAAAATTCCAATGGTGTTTTTTGCAGAAATGGAAAAAACTCATCCTAAATTCAAACGGAAATTCAATGAATCTCAAATAGTCAAAACAATCCTGAAAAAGAAGAACAAAATCAGAGGACTCATGCTTCCGATTTCAAAGCTGACTACAAAGCTATAGTAATCAAGACCTTGTAGTACTGCCATAAAGATAGACATAGAGACCAGTGGAATAGAATTGAGAAATAAACCGTTACGTTTATGGTTAATTGATTTAAAAAAAAAATCATGTGTTCTTCAAAACTCTTAAACTATCAGATGCCCATACCCTCCCTGCAATTTCAACGAATTCCTTATTTGATCATGCAGACATAAAGATAAACTTTGTCTCAAGTATAGCCTAGCAGACTATTAAAGTAATATTTCCAAATCTATCACAATAGCAGAAACATTTGAGATCTTCAGATGTAGCTCTGTAATTGGATTAAACTTTTTTTAAAAGATGAAGAAAAAGCTGGGAGATAGAAACTTAACTTCCACCGAAGAGATAAATATTCATGGCTTCATAGCATTTCATTTTTATCTGGTCTTCCAGCAGCAATAAGATCCATTCATAATTTAACTGTCATCAGAGCCCATGCAGGAAACAACGCTCTTTTGCTTTCCTGCAAAGTACCTTTCACATAACAGGTACTTGATAAATAATGATTTGAACTACACTCAGCAGAAGCCTGTCTTCTCTTACAGTTTCCTCATTATATTGACATGTATTAAGAAATTAAAACCAAAATGAACTAATCTATCTTGATCTCCTCATGCTCTCTGCTGAAGACTGATTCTTCTTCTCCTGTTTCCTCACTTCCCATTCTTTTAATCCTAGAATTACCCTAATTTCAATTTTCAACTGGATTCGGCAAGTTCATTTAAGTTTGTAAACATTCTCCTGGCCTCACTTGTGTTTCTGCCAAACCACAAATGCATGATCCAATATGTTATTATGTTCCTATTTGCACCCTGGAATGCCACCCCTTTGACCACCTGCCACACTCCTTCTTGATGCTTTTTAAATCCCAGATAAATACAACCATACATTGTCTAAAGACTCTGCTTTCAAATTCATAAACAACGCTGGTAAATAGTTGTAACCATCTTAAGTGACCCCAATAAGTATATAGGGTAACTCTAAGTTCTCAATGGAGGTTGGTAATTAATGTATTAATATCCATATTTCATCAGATGCCATAGACTAGCTAGCTATTCTAAGCTTATTTTGCCATTTTCTCTTAAGCGCTATTCCTCCACTCACAGCAGGAAAACAGCTTTTTCTGAAAAGAAGCTACCATCTATTATCAACATATGAAAACCACATTTGAAAACTGCTCAACCTTCTTTGCTATTAATTATGTTTATCTATGTATACAAGACTCTGTGACGTAAAAAATAACATGAATACGTATGAAACAAAAATATGAATCTTGAAGAATATCAGCAAATCTGCTCATGAAAAACACATATAAATTTGCATAAGAGTGTTAGTTTAGATGAATAGGGTAATAAAGAAGAAAAACAACTTTTTAAGTAGAAACTCAACCCAAAATCTAAAATAATTCATAAGCATATCATAATAATATAATAATTGTAGAAACTGTAGAAGTACAGAGAACAGCAGTTTACCAAAAAAATAAAAAATAAAGTACATGAATTTCAACAGAAACCCTCTCCCCAATATTTATCACATACCTTTAATAAATACTACATTTTTAGTAGGAAATGGATGAGTCAAGTACAATAAATTATGGAGTCATGCTATTTATAAACACTGAAGGAAACTCTAGAGATTAATCCATAGAGAGACTGAAAAAACAAATACATATTCCTGCTCTTAAAATTATCTAAAAATCTGTTTTTAAATAAATTTTACCCCCTTAAGGCACAGGGTAGAGCTGATGACTCCTGCAGCATTTATGTGATTCCGAGCAAGGAAGGAATTAAGGTAAATAGTGTAACCTACATTTTCACAATAGGAAAGCAAAACAAAGTGGCACAGAATGGCCCAATTGGTCATATTTTTATTGCTTAGAATACGTGTCAGCTATTTGTTTTTTTTCTGTTTTCCTTTTTTTTTTTTTTTCTGCTGTCACTGTGAGTAGGAATATAAGAAGGTGATAATGTGTGGGCTGACAAACCCATTAGAAAAAAAATACATGAAAGTAAAAAAAAAAAGTCAACAGAGGTTAAAATCACTAGATAAGGTGTGGGCTGACAAACCCATTAGAAAAAATATACATGAAAGTAAAAAAAAAAAAAAAAAAAAAAAAAAAAAAAGTCAACAGAGGTTAAAATCACTAAGGAGAGAATAAATGCATATTTTTCTATCTAAAGCAAAAGACTCACTAAAACACACCACTACATTTGCAAGTTACCCTTTCCCATATTGGTGTCATGATGGCTTACAGACTGTTTACCTTCTCATTAGTCAAGCTTTGAGTCTCTGCCTTCCCATAAAGGATAGTGTGAGTCTATCAAGTATGACTGGGTAAATGCTAGTAAGTGAAGACTGAGACTTGACCGGGAGAAGAAAGGAGATTCGTAGCCGA
Organism: Neophocaena asiaeorientalis asiaeorientalis; assembly: GCF_003031525.2. Taxonomy (NCBI): domain Eukaryota; kingdom Metazoa; phylum Chordata; class Mammalia; order Artiodactyla; family Phocoenidae; genus Neophocaena; species Neophocaena asiaeorientalis. Next base: position 473,392 of record NW_020172817.1, on the reverse strand, counting down.
ACAAAAACAACGTGTCTCAGCCTCATCACTGACAGTAGTGACTTGGGGCACAGGTGCTCCCACACCCCATAGAGGCTGTTTGAGGCATCATTTGCAACTATATTCTCAGGACAAACTGTGTACGTGCTATTTTATTTAGGAATGGGAGAAAAAATGCTAAATGGTCTCTTGAAGCCCTGTGGAAAAAAACAGAATTTTAAATGGTTGTAATCTATAGAGACATTAAGCACATTACAATAACAGCTGTGAGTTCTCATTTGAAGGACAAAAGTAAATGATGGGAATATCAACTACTAGGGATCTGACAATGCCAAAGAAGTACAAAATAAACGTAAAATTTCTCATGATTCCCAATATGTATCAAACTAAAAAACTGCATTTCACTATCAGTGGACTATGAAATCTGAACGAAAATGCCCCCAAAGACATCTTCTTAACAGCTCATAGTCAAATTTGAAAATATCCCTTATCTTAAAATCAATTCAGGGCTTCCCTGGTGGCGCGGTGGTTGAGAGTCCGCCTGCCGATGCAGGGGACACGGGTTCGTGCCCTCAACAGTGAGAGGCCCGGGCACCCCAAAAAAAAAAAAAAAAAAAAAAAAAAAAAAAAATCAATTCAACATAAACTTAGATATTCCTTCACCAAACCCAAACAGCCACAAGGAAAATCAATATTTTCTGACAATGGTTATTAAGTATTTTGTTAAAAATGATAAAACTTATAAATAATAAGACCTTCACTTTTAAAAGTAATATTACAAGGAAATAATAAAAAGTAATAAAACCAAGGGGAAAAAACATCTTCAAATTCTGCAACAAGGTGAAAGTGACAGTCTACAGAATCTTCTGTTTAATATGATTTAAAATGGTCATTTTTGGTGCATTTCACTCACTATTTTAAAAAGAATGTGCTATTTGAGCCCATTCATTTGTTTCTTTTTTAAAATTAATTTTTATTGGAGTATAGTTGCTTTGCAATGTTGTGTTAGTGAACCCATTCATTCTTAAAGACTGGAAACGTCTACAGAAGTGGAAAACATGTATCTAAAGAAGATAACCTAGAGACAAATATGAGCAGTAGATGTTCTTGATAGCAAATTATCAGTTAAATTACGATAAGGATTTTCAATCTGAAAGGCACATGTAATGTGATTTAGAACCCTGAAAATAAAGAGATACAAACATATACATAGTTAAAAATAATCTCTTCTCCTACTAAAATCTGTAAGATTTACAAATGCACTTGACAGTCGGAATTAAGCCTAGAAATTAGTCTGGCAAATCTCCTTGCATCAAATAAAACCTAGTCGCTCAAGAGGCAGCATAAAGATCATGAAGCAGAATAGACTTGTAGATTAATGATGATTTTATATTTGTGGATTAGGATACACTTTTCTATTACAAAATGAATGAACAAAGGTACTGTATGCACAGACCCTCCTGGGGGTAAGCCTAGACTCACAGACTTTATGACATTATGGCTTTAGTTCATTTATTATAGATATTTGGTTAAAAAGTTGAAATTATACAATGGATTTCTTTGATGCCAAGATGAAATGTTTACCTATCACAATTTAAAGAGAAGATGGTTATAGAAAAATCTACATTTGAATCAGAAAACATCATGCTTTCATTGTTGTTTTAAGGTAATATAATTTTTAAATGCTGTAACTTAAAAATTATCATCTGAATTCCAGTTTTTAATTTTAAATAAAATTGTATTATTACCAGTATGTTAGTTAATGATAAAAATAAGGTCATTATCAAAAAACATATTTACAGTATACATTTTGCTGTATATGTTGTTAAAAAAATAGAAATCTGTCACTTGGCTATTTTCCAAATCAAAATGTTTCTTATTTAATAGATAAGGGGTCATAACTTTCCAGATAAATATTGAAGACGGTTGCTTAGCAAAAATTTTTCTATCTGCAACAGTTTGGTACTATAGCAAATAAAGAATTAATGGCAGAATATCTTATTTGTTTGGGGGGAGCACAAAATACAGCACAGTGCTTAATATTTAATGTTTTTAATAGTGAATTAAAATGCTCATGTCTCTGCTCTGCCACATCTCCCTAGCTAGATTCTCAAGACTAACGTTGCATTCTGTCACCTCTATACTGTCTTCATTCCCCACTTCATTGAAAAGTATTCTCTGATCCGCTCTACATGAGGGAATGAACTCTATCCTGTAAAGTCATATCATGCTCCACTTCTTTTAACTATAGGACTTTCAGTGATCTCTCTAAAGTAACTCACATTTCACTGCCTTCAATTGCAAGTTACATTTCATTTCATCTTTATTTTCCCAAATAGATGGAGAGTCACTTGAAAGCAGGAGCTATGTGTTTTATTTCCTTGCATCTGGACAGCTTAGATCACTGCCTTATACACAGCAGACAATGCCTTGAAGACTGAATGGAAGGGAAAAAAACAATGTTAACTTAAGAGCTGACTATAGAATTTCTTTTAGAGGAAAGCATTCTAAGAAAAGAGAATAAGAATGGTGGTGAATAGCAATAAAGTGTGAGGCTGGAGAACACACTGGACAGCCCCAAGTAAAATGTCAGGGTAGGGGATAGGGCTGAGTTGTGTGTGTGTGTATGTGTGTGTGTGTGTGTGTGTGTGTGTATTTCAGGTGGATTTTTTTCATTTTTAATTCAATACAATACATGAATATATTCTTACTGAAAATATTCAAAGTGCATTTCATAGACGTTTCTTAAGAAACATTATATATCCTATCATATTATCATTATTGCTTTTCTATGAGAATATATGCTACTCAAATGATTATTTCTGTTTGATATTTAATCATATATTGTTTGTTCTATACTGTCTTTACTTTTTCATAAATTTATTTTTATTTTATTTTATTTTCGTTTGTTCGCTATAGCTCCAAATATTTTGTCAATAGAACTTTACTGTAATTGACACATGTTTTTTTATATTTTCTGAGGCATTCAGTATTTTAAAATACCCTTCCTTAATTGTCATATGAGTGTCATCTTAAATAGGCAGAGATGTATTTTATTGTAGTTGTTTCTTTGAAATGTCACTAAAACAAGGTCCATGGACTATTAGCTTGAATCTTGCAAATGAGTACTTCAGCACTGATTATTCTCTTTATAATTTAAATTCATTGTCTGGAAATTTGTAAAATGATTTCTTATCTCTCAAGTTAGGGATACTATACATATTTTTGGATCTAAAACCCATATATTCCTTCACTCAAGGTAATTCCTTCAGATATTTCATTATTATTTTTCCATCTATTTATTTATTTAATTCTTAGTTATCTTCATTGTACCCTTTATAATTTGCAGCACTTTGTGCATGATTTCAACTTCTTTGTATTTTGATCTCTCTTCATAAAAAAAAAAATGAAATGGTAGTAATTGCTTCCATATCTCCATTTGACAAAAGAGGAAGCTGAAACACACTGAGAGCAGGAACTTGGCTATGGCCTCACACATAATTAGCAGAGGAACCTGGTTTCAGATTCAGGCAACTGGTTTCCTGAGTCAAACTCTGAAACATTCTTCTATGTTGCTTCCTTCTCCTTCTTTTTTCCTTTTTTTTCATTTAACAAATTTTTATCTAAACTTTCCTCTGTGTCTGACACTCTGGTAGCAGTTAGGTATATAGCAGCAAATAAGTCAGACAAAAGTCCCTCTCCTCACAGAGCTTACAGTCTAAATGGGAGAGAGGTCACAGTGTGAAAAGTGCTAGGGTTAGGGAGGTGCAGGGTATCAAATAACCCCATTTGTCATTTAAAGACGTGGATCTGCTTTGGCGATCACTGTAGGGTATTGAGTGTTGGGTGTCTGAAGTGCTGGCTCACTTGCGTTTATGGACATTGAATTTTTCCAGTTATGATTTCGAGTATGGATGGAGAAAGTGCTCCCAAGACTTTGGCAAAAAGAGGGGCTTGGTAGATGACAGGGACCAGGAGAGGGAGCTAAATGCCACAAGACTCAGAGAGGCAGGGAGGTGCCCAAGGACAACGACTCCACCTCCCAGCTCACCTTGTGAGACTGTGATGGAGAAAGCAATGTTCTCTTGGGCAGTGTTGCCTCCTCTTTGATCTTTCTGGTTACTAATTCAGGTTTTAGCAGTGTCCATTTGAATTTTATCACCTTACCCGAATATTTAAATTGGTAATATTTTCATGCATCAACTCAAAAAGTCTTCCTTAGATATTTAAGTATGGTTTTCTTGTTCTAATGTTAAGTACACCCCACTATATGTTAACCGCCTCTGTCCTTCAACCTGCATAACCCTGCAACGTTCTCTGATCATCCACTTGGGGAGGTCCTTTGAGCTCTGAATCCCAGGGATTCCTCCTATATAGTAAGATTTAATGGATAGATTTGGGCCAGTACCTAAATATCTTCTGTGATTCTCAATGCCTCTGTGCTTTGGAGGTGATTTTCAGGATTCATCCATAGGTTAAGTTTATTTAGCTGTACATGTTATCTCAGTAAAGATTTTTTTAAAAAAGAATGAGTTTGACATTAGTTTTTAGGCTACAGTTTTCTTCATTCTGCTATCCCTTTCAGATAACTGCCACGCTGGGCTGCTCTTTCCCTGAACTCTGTGCATTCTACTTTTGTTAATAGTTTGTGCTTTGAGCACATGGTACTTTGAGGAGAAAGACTATAGCAGGCATGGAAGAGTAACAAAGAAAACAAAATCCAGAGAAATAGAGAAAAGAATGGTTGAATTGGTGAGTGGCATAAAGAATGACAATGTTGTATACCTCACTCGCATAATATAATCCTCAGAAATTTTGGAGAGGATCTTGGTTTTGTTCAGTACATAGGATGGGATTCTGAACTAATTTTAATTAAAATTTTAAGAACAAATATATGTATCATATACATGAACAACCAGGCAGCCAGCATCTTAATGATAATTAGATTGCTAATGAACTATGACCTTTCTTCCAAGCCCAGTTTATATCCCAACTATTTAATGAAACTTGCCAAATGGTTCTTGAAGTATAAAACGTAATATGGATGAAACAGTAGTTTTTGACTAACCAATAGTCTCCTTGATAACTGAGAGAAAACCCTGAAATCTTCAAGGAAATTTCTGTTTAATGACATTAGAGAACCGCTAAAGTGATGTAAGTAGAGGGGTAAAATTCTAGAGAGGGCAAAAATGTGGGAAGTTGAACTGTGGATTACAATGTATTTGTTTATATTAGGAGCTAACAACAGGCTGGAATTCCAAGCTGGGAACAGAGAAAATAGGAGAACATTTCTTTTTTTTTTAACCAAGTCTTTTTATTTTTTTTATTTTTTTGGCTTCGATCTTTAAATGATTAGCTTTTTGTGCCATGTCCTAGCCGTTCAATCATTTTATTTTTAGCATTTTTATTAGTGTATAATTGCTTTACAATGGTGTGTTAGTTTCTGCTTTATAACAAAGTGAATCAGTTATACATATACATATATCCCCATATCTCTTCCCTCTTATTTCTCCCTCTCTCCCACCCTCCTGGGCCCACAGTCATACTGGAAATTAAGGGGCCTTAAACACATGGCTGATTCTCCCTAAAGATATTCGTTAAATTGAAAGTTAAAATTGAAAGTTAAATTGAAAGTTTAGCAGAGATCTAAAACTCTAAGTGGAAAAGAAGAGCTTTTTTTTTTTTCCATCTCTTCCTGTTGAACAGACAGTGATTAAGGTAGGGGACCAGGGTGAATGGCCCTAGTGCACAAACAGGCTCTCAGTTGAAAGCCCTAGAGGGCCATGCCTTAGGGACAGGGATAGTTCAGAGACAGGCTGAATCTAAAAAAAACTGCAAATTAACATTGACTTAGTTCAATCCTACCCTGATTGGATTAAAGTACAAGCATACCTCCTTTTATCTTGCTTTGCTTTACTGTGCTTCCTGGATATTGTGGGTTTTTTTACAAATTGAAAGTTTGAGACAACCCTGTATCAAGCAAGACTACTGCCACCATTTTCCCAGCAGCATTTGCTCACTTTGTGTCTCTATGTCATTTTTTGGTAATTTTCACAATACATCAAACGTTTTTATTATTATTAGTATAACTTGTTATGGTAACCTGTGATCAGTGATCTTTGATGTTACTATTGCAAAAACATTATGACTCACTGAAAACCCAGAAGATGGTTAGCATTTTTTAGCATTATTTTTTAATTAAAGTATGTACATTTTTTAGACATAATGCTATTTCACACTTAATAGACTACAGTATAGTGTAAACAAAACTTTTATATGAACTGGAGAGCATAAAAAAATTCATGTGACTGACTTTATTATGATAATTGCTTTATCGTGGAGGTTTGGAACTGAAACCAAGATGTCTCTGAGGTTCACCTGTAATGGTGACCCTCTCTAATTGTTCATCTAAGAAAATAGCAAACACTCTCTGAAGAAATATATTACAATTTGAGACTCTTCTAGGTTTTGACACTATGTGTGACACCCAACTAAAAATTGCTAGAGATAGGAAGAAACAAAACCATTATATCCCAGTCCTGTCTCCCCAGTCCCCTTGATGAAAAACAAAAAGAAAATTTATCACTTTATTAAGAAAGTAGAGTTAGCTGACAAGTGATTGTAAAATCATTAAGATTAATATGTTCAAGAAAATAGAGGGAGAAAGAAAAGATAGAAAACATAAAAGAAATTATAGAGAATTTCACAAGATCTATATCTCTATAAAAGGAAAAAAAAAAAGATAAAACAGCTATCAACAAAAGCAGTGAGCAGACCACATTTTCTTTGAGTGCATGTATTTGATTTGATAGGACACTTGCTTCCTTGAGCAGAATGTTAGTTACATGCTAGTGTTTTCTACCAGTATATCCCTAACATATGTCACAGTGAATAATAAACAAAAATAAGCCCCAAATAAAGAAACTTTTATATACATAAGATGGAACACTTAAGAAGACATTTGTTCTCTAATGTTCAGATAAATTAGCAGATTCCAAATTAATGAGGGATAAAACATAGGGCAGGAAAGATCTAACAAAGATGGCAAAGAACTGGAACAACATGAAACATTACCTTAAATTTAAGTATTTATCAAGCAGATCTGGGCTGTGAATAGGAGAATCCCACCAGGGTATAGATGGAAGAAAATCTTCTTAGTTGATATGAGGACATTAGCTATGATTCCAGGCATAAACGCTATTAAGGTATATGTCTCTGGGATTCAGCTTTTATTGTGGTCAAGGGTAGGGGCCTAGAGTTTCTCAAGCTCACTCTTTACAGATGAATTTAAAACATAAGAACAGGAATTTAAAGTTGGGGAAAAGAAAAAAAAAAAAAGCCCAAATGATCAGTTACTGAAATCACCCCAAAATCTCTAGAACAAAAGGGAATGGGGGAGCTGTCTTTCTATCTACTAGTGGCTGACAATGTGTTTATACAAGACAGCCATCTTTGAAATGGCTGCTTCTTTGAAATGGATCCCTGTCAATCAATCAAATTTTAGTCATGCAGTTACATTACAAAAAGAAAAAGAAAAGAAAAGAAAAGCCAGCTGTCAGGGTTTACACTACCTTTATATTTTTATAATATCATCTTCATAATAATTAGAGGAAACAATTAACAGATTATTCCTTGAGCTAACATTCTGTTCGAGAAAGCAAGAGTCCTATCTATCAAAGCAAATACATCCATTCAAAGAAAAGGTACTCCAAACACCCATTGCTTTAGTTGATAGCCATTTCTTCCTTTTATAGAGATGTAAATCTTTACCATCTTTATAATATCTTGATACGTTAGGATATGCCCTCTTTTCTTCTCTTTCCTCTATTTTCTTCTTTTCCTACATTCTTGCTTTTCTCAACCCTTTACCATTTGCATTTTATTAACAGATTATTAAATTCAGTTTATGATAAAAATTATATTTAACTTATATATTAATTTGGAAATTTGAGTGTTGATTTACTAATGGGGTAAAGATATTATTTTTGTGTTTTTTAAATATTTTCAGTAACATTGCCTTTCATAATGGTGACTTGAACATTATTTATTGGATATTTTTTCTCTGATGATCTTAGAAGAGTTTTTTGTTAATTTGTTTGATTTGTTTTTACCATTTTACATTTATCTGATTTGCTATTTATTCACGTTTCTTACATATAGAAAATCTAGCCATTTGGGGCATTTATTTGTATTCCAAAAGTTGGCAATCTATCCAATTGTTTCTTAAGATGTTTCTGTGGATCCTTTTAAATTTTCAGAAAGACAGTTGCATCTCATTTGTTAACAATGATAATCTTATGTTTTGTTTCTATTTATTATTGTTCTTTTGTTCTATTTTTGCTTTGTTTTATCTTTTTGGACTGAGGAGAACATTCAGTACACTGCTGATTAATTGTAGTGATTGAAATATCCTGAGACTAGCAGAATTGTCCAGCTGAACCCATCAGAAATTGCTAATTCTTAGAAATGTGAGCTAAATAAATGAATAAATGTGCTTTATTTTAAGAAAACTAGTTTTGGAATTGTTTTCTTTTTCAGCAATAGCTTTTTTTTAAGCAATAGCTAAATATTTCTAACTTTTCATGTAAAATTTCCTACTACATTTTGAATTTGGCATATCTCTTGTAAGCAGCATATAACAGTCTATTTTTAAAATAAAATATCTTTAAAAATGATATTTAATCTGTGACTATGGTATATTTGAACTACTTTCTACTTCAAATAAAATTGCCATTGCTTCTATTTTGCATCTTTTATTCTACTTTCTGACCTCTGTTCTACTGATGAAATGTTTTATTATTTAACTTTTTAAAAATCTCTCCTTGCTTTGGAAATTACAGAGTCTTATTCTATTAACTATTATTCTAGTGTTAACTCTTCAAGTTTTAACATTTGAAATGAAATGTTAATTGCAAGGCTTTTTTGTCTATTATTTCTTGCAGAGATCCTGAAGGCAAAGATTAATACAATATTTGCCAAAATGTCAGTAGCTAAAAATTTAAAAGTTTCTTTTCTTATACATTGGAAAAAAGTCTTTAATAACTGTCCTCCCTTAATTCCTGATAGCTTACCACTGCTAACTAAATATAGAGAATGTTGACAATAGGAAATTATTTTCCTTTAGCAGTTTGAGCATATAATTGTTATCAACATCTGTCATCTATTTTTTTCTTTTTTAACAGGAATCTACTTTAGATCTAATTATTATTGCTTTTTAAATATTCTGCCTTTTCCTTTTGATTACATATTTTTTCTCTTTACCTTTGAGGTTTAGCACTTCTAAATTGGCATATTCAAGTATAGATTTGATTTCCTGCTTGCCTTTGGGTGTTCTTTTTTTTTTTATAATAGCCAATTTTTTAAAATAATTAATTAATTTATTTTTGGCTGTGTTGAGTCTTTGTTACTGCACGCAGGTTTTCTTTAGTTGTGGCGAGTGGGGGCTATGCTTCATTGCAGTGTGTGGGCTTCTCATTGCGGTGGCTTCTCTTGTTGTGGAGCACGGGATCTAGGTGCATGGGCTTCAGCAGTTGTGGCACGTGGGCTCAGTAGTTGTGGCTCATGGGCTCTAGAGTACAGGCTTAGTAGTTGTGGTGCACAGGCTTTGCTGCTCCGTGGCATGTGGGATCTTCCCAGACCAGGGCTTGAACCTGTGTCCCCTGCATTGGCAGGCAATTCTTAACCACTGCACCACCAGGGAAGTCCCTGGTGCTCATGTTAATCGTGAGGGTCCACATATTTTCAACCTTGAAAAATTGTCATGCAATTTTATCTACATATATTGCTTGTTGCTATAATTTCTAATTCTTCCAAATATTTTATATTCCATATCTATTAAGTGTTCTCACAATTTTTAAAAATTTTGACATATCTGAACTTTGTTTGCTTGAATTAATGGATTTTACTTTTGACTTGTTAAATCTCTCTGTGTTCAGCCTAGAAGTAATGTAGTTTTTTTATTGTTTTCTCCTTGTATCTGTGTGTGTGTATATAAAACATATACATATACATACACATATACATATATACATCATAAATGTATATATATGTTTACACATACATTTTAAATGTATGGATAATTTATATCTATATAGTCTATATGTATAACTAAATCTATGTAATTTCTAGATATAGTTCTATATACATTTCTATATATTCAATACCTATATTTTAATATATATCTTATGTATACATGACATATATACATACATATATTTAAACAAAATTTTAATTTCTGTATGTTTATATATAATTATGTATATAACACTAAACATCTATATATTTTCATGTCATTTTATATACTTTTCTATCTAGGCAAAAACTGTAGCTTTATTTTAATAAGGATTTTTAAATTATTTTTATATAAATATTTTCTTTCATTGTCTCATTTTATGTAATCACTTCTCGGTCTTTTTAAAAAAAATCTTCTTTTTCTTAATTTGAAAATGCTAAACATGCTAATATTCAAGTATTTTTCTGTTCATTTATGTATTTTTCATGATTCAGAGTGAATTCATTTTCTGATTTATTTCTTATTATTTATTGACTATCTTTTAATTTTTTGCCTTTCAGATTTATCATACAAAACAATATGCATTTCTCTCTGTCTAATTTTAGAAACAGCTTTTTGTCTCTACTCACTCTTTGCCATAAAGCAGTTTTGGAGATGCCACTAAACCAATGGCTTCCTGATCTCTCATCCTGGCTTGGAGTCTCTGTCTGGCTTCTATTGTTCCCTGAATATTCATATTCATGTAAGCAGGGGGCACAGAAGAACAATGGTTTTAATTTTTTCTTCTAGATTTCTTTATGTTCTGGATGCATGTAAATGTTTACTAACTCACGGAATGCAATGACCAAGCTGCAGGATCCAGTAGGCCTGGACTTGCTGACTCTTACTCTTTGTAGTTTGTTCTGATTGTTGGCCAGAGAGATGTTTATGTACCCATGAATATATGTATATATTCATTTTGGTATGACTATTCCATTTTAAATTTCATCTTTATAAATTATTATCCATAACTGCCTTCTGTTTAGAGAAAAAGCCATCTTGCCTCTTATATATATATATATATTTTTTTTTTTTTTTTTTTTTTTTTTTTGTTTTGTGGTCTTTTTTTTTTTTTGGCTTCCCC
>NW_020172817.1:452068-462154 GCF_003031525.2 Neophocaena asiaeorientalis asiaeorientalis | reverse complement strand
TTCTTTTTCTTTTTCTTCTTCTTTTTTTTTTTTTGCGGTATGCGGTCCTCTTACTGTTGTGGCCTCTCCCGTTGCCGAGCACAGGCTCCGGATGCGCAGGCTCAGCGGCCATGGCTTACGGGCCCAGCCACTCCGCGACATGTGGGATCTTCCCGGACCGGGGCACGAACCCGTGTCCCCTGCTTTGGCAGGCGGACTCTCAATCACTGCGCCACCAGGGAAGCCCATTGACTCAATATCTATATACAGCGCCATTAATTCCTCCAATGCTACAAAGTAGATATTTCAAACCAAAACTTAATGGATGTAAAAACTGAGGTTAAGAGAAGTTTGGTGGCTTGTCTTATCTAGCATAAACAAGGTTGTTTGCACAAGCATGTGTTTTCACCTATGTGCTAGTATCTTTTTTTAAAGAACATTGCTGCTTTTTCTATCTGAAAGAAATTATTTGTGTTATATATAATTTCATCAATTCCCAAAAATGTTTAAAATAAATTAAATGAATTTTAAAATAAATTAAAACATCTTTACTCCCATACAACTGCCCACAGGCATCACATACTTGAGATGGCATAGCTGATTTAAAGCATTCATATATATGGTTAAAATAAATGTTAAAAAATTTATATCAGCATTATAAACACTTTCAAAAGTGTGTACATATTTGAAGGGAATTTTTTGAATGTGAGTTCCCAGCACTGGTAATGTTGTCATATAACTAAAATGAGACCTTTTGAATGTATTCATTAGTTAAATTGAGAAATTCCAGGCATAATAATCTTGAATGAAGGACTTTTAGTCACTAATATAGGTTTCAACAACAGTAAAATTCTCTTGTTTTTCTAAAATATTTCAGGAGTTATTTACATCAAATAGCTTGATTTAGCTTGACAACACATCTTCAGATCTAAGTCAATTTTTCTTTATAATATCATCAAATTAAAATTGCTTTTAAAATGTAAATAAATTTTTAATTGGAATGGAAAAAATTCAACTGAAATATGATTTCTAAATATATGTTTCTAAATATAGTAAATTTCAGTTTATTAAAGCAGAAAGTTGAATGCTCTCCAAATTATGCAATTATTTGAATATGGGAAAATATGAATTGATTTTCAGATATTTAGCATAGTTAATTATAATATTTAAATACATTTGGGATTGTAGGGTTGGATGTTCAGATGTAAATAAATGTTCAATAGTCAATTTAATACAATTTGTCATACACAAACATGGATAAATATGTATTGCCATAAGTACAGCTGACCACAGGGATAGTTAAACTGAGAGAGACAAACAAGCTTGGTATTTTTATATGAATTTTGTTATGGCCACATGCATAATTTAGTATCCCTGTTATGATTATTTAAGGAAGCTTAGGGATAATGGAAAAAATGTTTTGTGGCTTGTAATTTAGTGATTGTCTTTTTGCTTGAATTTGAAAATGCTTCTACATGAAGGGTACAGAGAAGGAATTAACTACTTCAAAATGTACATGCTATTGTTTCTTTCATGTGATTCTGAGGCACGTCTTAAATCTTAAATAACAGTATATTCAGATATATGTGATCAAAACTACTGTTGAGAAGAAGAAAGTTGATGCCAGTCAGAACACTGTACATATTGAGTGGCTTGCTGTTTCCCTTCCATACGGAAGAATGACTTTTACACAACTTTGAGGAATCTACCAAATCAGGATTCTAAATCATGGTGAATCTTCTCTAGTTATTATGTTCTTTTTTCCCTACACAATAAGAAGTTTAAACAAAAATAATTCAAAAATTTCCACAGTGCTCTGTAATTATGCATATGTATCTACCCATATTTTGGAAAAATATTCATAATAACAAGGGGAAATATAATTTGTACAGCACATCTTGATAACCTTGCTAAAGCAAGATGATTTCAAACATTGCAGTTCCTTTTCTAATGGTCCCTAGGACATATTTTTCATTGATCCTAATTTAAATTTTTTCCACCTCCTAGCAGTTGCAGCAGTTCTCATAAACATGTTTGTCAGCTAAGATTTCTCTTAAAAGTTGCCCAAGAGCATATTACATGAACATTTCTTGTTTAAAGGGATGCTTCTAAATAAACTCATTGAAAGTTATTTGTACATATGGCTCAATTTTAAACACAAGCTATTCACGGATCATAACACATTAACATCAAACTGACTTTGAATGTTGATTTGCAAGCTGTTCATGAGTATATAAGAATAAAGCAAAGCTGCTCAGGCTTATTCCATATCAAGTCAAAGCAGATACCACAAAGATCAAAAAATATATGTATTCATGTTCACCTTCATTGTCCTTCAGAGTGAAGTTTGGGTTTATAGACAGATGTTCATCAAGAAAGAAGTTAAACCTTTGTCCATTGGCAAAATCATCCTTATCAGTGGCACTGATGGTATGAATAACCTAAAGAAAAGAAAAATTAAATAGTAAATTTAATTTGGCTTCGTCCCTTGATTTTAATATTATAACTTTTCAGTATCCAACTTGAGTGTTTTCAAATTCTTATTCTAGTAAAGGTATGAGCTAATTTGCTCTCCCTTGCATTAGACTTTAAGAAATCTATTATGGCACACCATATAATCATTCACACTTTATTTTCTAGCATGGCACAAACATTTAATTTTTTTTTCCTTTATTACTCACAGTACCTTGGGCCCAATTAGTTGTAAGGTTTTGTGTGAACGCTTGTTTAGGGAGACGTGAAATATGGTTTGTACAAATACCAATATTCCAGTGTTGATGTAGAACAGCCTTTCTGTACATGTTGGTCTCAGTCAGCAAATGAAAAAGCACTAGAGTCATAATTTTTTGCTTTAGGAGACCTTTGAGGTCATGATCCAGCTCCTGTATTTTAGAGACGAGGACTCTGAGTCCCAAAAGGAGTGTGATGTGCCTCAAATCTGTAAAAAATCTGGCAGAGGTAAAACTAGACCACCCAGAGCTTTAGGAAATTTTTTAATCCCTAGTGGTTGAGAGAAAGCAATACCCAAATTTGGACTTTACACACATTAAGAAACAGAGAAAGTTAGAATATATAAAAAAATATCCCAGGTAGCCTAAGAGCAGCATACACATTCCGATCGTTAGAGTCATTACAATCTTTAAAAGTAATATTGAAACAAACAAGCAAGATGATATTTTACTTTTGAAAAAAAAAAATAGTATCCTAATGCTCAAGTGTACTCTTTATAGCTTTTCCTTAGAGAAATTGAAAACAGAGAGAAAGTAGAGCCAGAAAAATAGTATTTCCTGCATATGAAATATAGTACGTGCATTTCAAAAATTGGTATGATTTCTAAGAACATTTTACTCAGTTTCACCGTATTTCAATATTTTACAGGTGAGATAATCCACCAAAATGCATCATAGTTAAAACTTAAATTCCTCTCCAGGTACTGAGACTGTTAGCTTGTGAGGGAGACGAGGAGGAATATAAAGGTACTGAGAATGAGTGGTCAGGGAGAGTAGGAGCAGAAGAGCATGTGTTTTCATGAAGTGAAAGTGAAGAACAAACTTCAGGGTATAAAAGTGATCAATTTACTCCATATATGCCCATGGCTCATTCCTTATGCCCTTTCCCATCACCATTCAGAATTTACTTTCTCAGCAGGAGATACTGGTGAAAGCCCCTCTCCCTACATATTCCAAGAAGTTTCTATCATTCTTCATTATTTCCCTCCATATTATTTATCTATGAACTGAAAATTTACATAGCTGCTGATTTTTTTTTTCATTGAAAGCACAACTAGGTCTGAACAGATCTTTTTTTTTCTTGTTATTGCCTTTTGACTATAAATAGAATAAACTGATGGATAATCAGAAGCAATCTTTATGATTTTTCTCAAGCACAGGAAAAGCTCCATAGCATTTAGAGTGTGCAAAATCTGAAGAACACAACTACATTTTCTACACGTTAGTTACTTTGTATCAAATTGAAATAAAATATCAAATTTTCAAGGTTGTTTTCTGGGTTAGATAAAACAAATACTGTCAGCCCTCCATGTCCGTGGTTCTGAATCTGTGGATTCAACCACCATGGGCCAAAAATATTTTTTAAAATTCCAGAAAGTTCCAAAATGTAAAACTTGATGCCATGCTGTGGCAACTATTTAGATGGCATTTACATTGTATTTGCAACAATTTACATAGTATTCACATTGTATTAGGTATTATAAGATATTATAAGAGATGATTTAAAGTATATGGGAGGATGTGTGTAGGTTATATGCAAACAGTACACCATTTGATATAAGGGATTTGAGCACTTGTGGATTCTGTTATCCTGAGGGGGGCGGGGTCCTGGAACCAATTCCCCACAGATTCTAAGGGACAGCCGTATAAATTTTTCTTTGGGAAAATAAATGTCTTCTCACTCTTATTCTTCATTCATTGTAATTCTGCAATTTACCATCTTATTTCCTCAATGATACCTCATAACATACTGACACATTTGCAAGTTCACTTCTTATCCTGGAATGTAACTCTGGAGGGGATTGGTAAAGAACAATTAATTTAAATAAACTGAGCTATTTATGTTTTCTGTTATCAATGCTTTGGAACAATTTTCTTTTCTTCTCATTTCAAAGTTAATTTATCACTTATTTTAAATTTTCTTAAAATTTTACAAACAGCCTATTCAATTTGTTAAACACTGATATAATTCATATTATATTATGTTTACTATTTTTTTGTTATCTCTGAAATATAAATATCCCTTCCATTTTTATACAGGTAATTTCAAATCTCAATTTACCAGGAAGCTCACTTATGGCAAATTTTTCTTCCTCAGAAAGGGTTCTCAGTCTCATCTACATAGTAAATGATAAGTTGGTTACCACATTTTGTTTAAGAGTGAATGATTCATTTTGAACTTTTGTTGAAGTGTTGGACATGCATCTGTACTTAAATATTTTTCCGTAATATTTCTGAGAGATGATTCTAAAAACGTATGTTGTTCTTTTTTTTTTTTTTTAATTTAGAACTCTTAGATATTCTCTTGTTGAGAGAAGGTATATTCAATTTCTTTTTTGGTTGTTTTACTAATCACTTTTTCTCTTCCATTAGGAAATGGGATTTCCATTTGCTTCCTCAGACTTTTAATAGAACATTCGTAAGAAGTTAACATGTTTATGATTTTTAGAAGATTTAAACTTCTGGCAGATATCAGATAATTGCCATGTTTCCATTCATCAATATTTTCTACCATTTTTTCAGACTTATTGATTTATCTACACTGTGCTACCTGTGCTCTCTGTTTGTGCAGCTAGTTGGTGATGTATGATCCATAAAAAATTTATTTTCTGATTCTCTTTCCTTCTAACTGGACTCAAATGTTTTCTATCACTTGCACATTATGCAATAAGTACATAACGTATTTTGAAAGATCTGAGATTTACTCTAACAAAGGGAGAGAAAACTCAAATTGATTGATGGTATTTACAAATAATTACTAGCAGAATTTTTTGATAATGTCCATGAATAAGGATTAACCTTTGGTAGAAAATAATTAAAACCAATTTTATATTCCTCTTGTTAAATAAATGTATCCCCTTGTTTAAATGTGTTTAAAATGTTTAAAATCTATCACTTCTAGAGTACTTTAATTAGGAAAAATAGTGTCAGAAATTTATACAAATAACATAGTCTTTTATTTGGTAAATGAGCTAACCCTAACTAAAGCAAATTAAAAAGGAAATTCTATGGAACACATTGCATCTTCCTTTAATTAATAGAGCTTGCCTTATAATATGATCTCAAATGATCATTTCATTTGATAATAATACCAACTTTTGTTATTTAGCTGAGGTTTATCTTTGGTAAGATGTAAAATCTCTATGATCTAGTTAACTTTAACAGGTCTAGCAATTATGTCTTGAAAATAGTAACAGTTATATGAAAAAAAAAATAAATACTATATAAGTGGTTAATGGGACTCACAAAAGAAACAGTTTGTCACAGATTTAGCCCTCTCTAAGAAATGGAATAACTTTTCACCTGAGGAGAACAGGACAACACACACTTAAAGGAATTTAAGACTTATCTAGTCATATACTCATAGAATCTCAGGCTTGGAAGGGCCCTGAAATTCTGACAATTTTCTTCATTTTAGAGATTAAGAGAGCACTTGTCAACATCACATTAAATTACTTCTTAGGAAGGCTACAGAGTTTAGGTGGTCAGTGTGGAGGGTAAAACAGAGGGACCCAGGCTAACAATGTGACATTAAGAGGAGAGCATGGCCAGTGAGAATGCCTGAATGGACTTCCTCATGAGCAAAAAGTGGACAACACGCGAGGTCAATGGAAAAATTCAATGTCACATGCCAATATGAAGAGTTCAAGCCAGAAAACTGAGACTAGCATTTTCAATTACAGAGAAGATATTTACATCCACAGGGGAAGGATCAGTTGATCCAAGAGCAAGGGCTGAGTATCATCTGCTCAGAAATTCAGTAATTTCACCTGCACCTACAAAACTGGTATGTGTGAGCTGCTCCTAATACAAGATCACACTTTATCCTTGAAGTAAAAATTATTAATTAATTAATTAGTTAATTAAAACAAAAATTTTAGAAGAAATAATCTAAAAAGAAAACATCTAATAAAAGCTGATGATTTTTGATTCTTTATGTCACATTTCAAATGATCTAAGTTTAAATTCTCTGAATAACCTAGGAACCAAAGAAATAAAGATTCAGTGAGGGAAAGGTCCTAAGTTTACTAAAAAAGTTATTGATAGATTAGGTGATTGATACCTAAGAAAAGCAGTATTTATTTCTAGATATTTTATTTTCTTAAAGTGATATTAAATGGTATAGTGTTTTAAGTTTCATTTTCTAATTGTTTCTAATATAAAGAAAAGGAAGAAATACATTTATACCTTATATTTAGCACAAGTTTTAACTTGTGCTCAATTTTATTCACAATTTCAACTACTGTATAGTAGTATTACCACTATTATTAGTAGTATTTTTATTATTAATGAATGTTTAACTTTATCAAAACCTTTGGCTTCATCTATGAAAATGAATTTTAATTTTTCTCCTTTTCATTTTAAAGTAATTATTTTTTCTGGATTTGCTTTGACAATATTTTATTTATGATATTTCTATGTTCGTGAAAGAGAATATCTATAATTCAAATTATATCCTTCACAGGTTTTGATTTCAAAGTTTGTTGTCAGCATAAAATTAGTAAAAAACTGATTGTCCTTTTTTCCTTTTTGATACAATATATTTTGATTATCATTCCATTTAACTATTTTCAATTTTTATTACTTTATTGGCTCATTGTTTATTTAGAAGTGTCTTCATTTCTGATGGAGTTTTTCTAGCAATATTTTTGAATTAGTATCTTGTATTATTTTATTGTAATAAAAATGAGACCAATTCTTTGAAAATTATTAAAACTTGCCTTGTGGTCCTGAACATGGTAAATTTTGGTCAATGTTTTGTGTAAGTTTTGAAAGAATGCATAATCTAAGGTTGTTCAATGCAATGTTCTATATTTGTTAAACAGTACAGCTTCTTAATTGTGGTATTCAATTTTCAGTTTCCTTAATAAAATTTCATGTGATTATTCTATCAGTTTCTGACAAAAGCATACTAAAACTCTCAGCACAATAATCTCAGTAGACATTTCTTAAATAATTTGGTGATTTTATTTTAACATAAATATTGATATATACTTCTTTAAGTTTACATTATATTTGTCTGCTTTTTATTTTTCTACTTGTTCCATATTTATTATCTTATTTCTTGGTTTTTAAAAAAATTACCATGACTTCTACCTAGCTATTATAAATTTGTGTACTAAGCTTTTCTCTTTTATTTTACCTATCTTGTGTTATAAAACAAAACTATATCTCAAGAGCAAATATGAAAATTTGTCATTCTAACTTTGAATTATAAAAACTTCACAGAAATTCACAGGGTTATTTTGGAAATATTAAATTGGTTATATACTTCATATTTTATTAAGTTTACATTTTAGTTTTTAAATATGCCTTTCTAGAATCCTTGAAAATAGGTCCAATATAAAAGATTTTTTCCCTTTATCTTTGTATCATAAAATATAAAAAAGCAAGATAAAGTCACATGCAACAATTTTGTAAGTGTGTGAACTATTAATTGAATGAACATTTTAATAAACATAATAAAGGTCAATAAATAAAACTGTCAACATCACTTTATTTAGGAGTATTTTAAATTCCAATCTCTATTATTTTGTTAGCTACATAGTCTTTTACTATTTTATTACTTAAACTAAAAATTACTGTATTCATTCTTGACACATAAAATCTATTGGGGCTTCCCTGGTGGCGCAGTGGTTGGGAGTCCGCCTGCCAATGCAGGGGACGCGGGTTCGTAGCCCAGTCCAGGAGGATCCCACGTGCCGCGGAGCGGCTGGGCCCATGAGCCATGGCTGCTGAGCCTGCGCGTCCGGAGCCTGTGCTCCACAGCGGGAGAGGCCACAGTAGTGAGAGGCCCGTGTACCGCAAAAAACAAAAAACAAAACAAAACAAACAAAAAAAATCTATTATAAATTAGTAGTTTCTCAATTACCCCAAATTTAAGGAGTTTAGAATATTTTAACTTTGTCTCCTTCCTTCTGATACCTTGTTCCAATGTATATTATGTATATTTTAAACCCTAGAAAATGTTCCTTTGTTTTCTATTCATTCATTAATAATTTATTGTTAACAATATATTTACTGATTGTTTTTGTCTTTACGGATTCTTACCACTCCAAGATGCCAATTTGATTATTTTCCTTTTTCTTTTTCCAAAAAAAGCTTTAATGTGTGTATTGGCAAGGAATTGTCACTTTTTTTGTTGTTGTTGTTTGTTTTTGCCTAAATACGAGTTTTTCTTGTCTTTATTTTTAAGGACTATTTTTGGTACACAAAAGAATTCATGGTTGTTAGATAGTATCTCTGGCTCTTGGATTTATCTTTCCTTTACTTTATTTTATTTTTTTTAATCTTTCATTCTTCCTGATTAAATAATCAGCTTTTGAAATTGTTCTTTTAAAGGTTTTGAGTATTATTTTTATATTCTACATACTAATCCTTCATTGGATAAATGGTGTGCAAGTATCTTTTCCCACTATGTGGTTTTTCTTCTTATCCTCTTAACAGGGTCTTTCAGAAAGCAAAAATGTTTAGTTTTGATCAAGTCCAATTTATCATTTTTTTTTCTTTTATGGATTATGCTTTTGGTGTCATCCAAGAACTCTTTGCCTGGCACTACATCCATTTTATCCCCTAACAGTATTATGTCTTTTTTTTCTAGATGTTTTAAATTTTAAACTTAATTTTATTTCTGAAATTTTATTGCAATTCATCTAGGTAAAGTTATTTTTTTAAAATGGTTGCTTAGATTTTTGTTTTTGTTTTTCTTTATGCTTCTTGAATTTTTGACTTGTTGCTTGCCAACAGTATGGAAAAAATTTCAGTCATGAGCTCCTCAAATATTACTTCTGCCCAATTCTCTTGTTTAATATCCCTCTGAGAATTGGATAACTTGTGTATTAGACCTGCATGTTCCATATCTTTCATATTCTTATTAATGTTTTCTATCTTCTTGACTTTCCATGCTTTAACATGAATATTTAATCTAACCTACTGTCCAGTTCACTATTTTCTCTTCAGCTATGTCTAATCTGATGTTATTACCAAAATTGAAATCCTATATTAAGTGGCTGTATTTTTAAAATCTAAATTTTCTATTTGCATGTTTAACATTTTTCTCAATTGTACTTGTATAAAATATGTTAAGAAAATAATTCTAGGATGTGTGCATCCATTTCTAACACAATTGAAGTACGATTTGGTAAGTAAGTCATTATGTATCTGTACCATAAAATACTGTTTTTGAAATGGTGATATGGAAAAATATTTAAGCACTGGAAGTGATAATCTTAAAGCATTGCTAAGAGTAAACCAGATAACCTATAAATACTTTCAAATATAAGTTTCAGTCATTTTGTCCTCATTCACATTTTCTAATTTTCTTGTGAGAAATGAACATGAGAAAATTTCATGTTTTTACATAAAGTACCCTCCATAT
>NW_020172817.1:253057-452028 GCF_003031525.2 Neophocaena asiaeorientalis asiaeorientalis | reverse complement strand
GAAATATTAAAAACATATAATCAATGATAACTTTAGCAAGCCATAGTTGATTGTCCCTCATACACAAGGCAATGTTTCTCAGGACTATAATTTTGTCACAAGCTTCAAAATGATTTAAAATAATTTTGGATGGTATATTTATTCTGGTCATTATATGAGACTGTCAGACTCACCAGAGAGACTCTCTTTACTTGTTTGATGAAGTAAGTGGCCATGTTGGGGAACCCATATCACACACACACACACACACACACACACACACACACACACACAAACTCTGGGTGGCATTTCTGAACTCTGGGGAACACTGAAGAGCCAAGGAACATCCTGAAGCTCTCAGGTCTGCGGCTGAAAGTAACTGAATGCTACCGACAACCACGTGAGCTCGGAAGAGATCCCCAAGCCTCAGGTAAGAACTCAGATTGATTACGTCTTATGAGACTCCTGCAAACACCTAGCTAAGCCATGAGCAGAATTCTGATCTGCAGAAACTATGAGATGATAAATATGTGTTGTTTTAAGCTGTTAAGTTTGTGTAATTTGTTACACAGCAGAGAAGACAGATGCACATTCTCTTCCCATGTCTCACTTGCTTTATGGGCGTCAAAACACTGGCCTCCCTTTGGAATTGTCATGCTCCTTTAACCGGCTGCCATATTACATCCAGATTCATGTCTTATGTTCAAGCTCTTCTCTCCATCCTTCACTCTCCCCACCTCCACCAATCATTCCGACTCTTCATGTTAAAACCTAATCATCTTCTAGTATCAATAACACTCAATGGCCACTGTATGTGACTCCTTCATTCCCTCCAAAATATGTAGGTCAGGCCAGTCTCTCCTCCCCACTCTAGTCTCTAAGCTTCATTAGGACAGGAAGAGTTCATTGTTTCCTCCTCATTTAATACAGGGCTGTACCAAAATCATTCAATATCATTTTATTGGTATAATAAATGTATACATGAATGAGTTCATTTGTTGAATTACATTTGGAATCTGGAGAAAGAGTATTTTCTATGAGTCTCAAAATATCTATTTGGTACTTAAAATAAAGCTTTATAAAATTATGTTTACTAAGCACAAAAATGACACTGGGGGATCTTTGAGGATTATACCTAAGAATAATAGAAATAGAGCTGCTTATTTTTCTTCCATTCAAATGCTAGGAAGGAAAATAATTAACTTACCTGGCCAGGCTTAGAATTTTCACAGACAACAATATCATATTCCCTGGCAAGTTTGGGTGGATTGTCATTAACATCCAGAACTCTAATAACCACTGTGACATGGCTCAGCAAACTCGGATTGTCTGCAAAACACATAGGGATGCATTTAGTATTTCCATGCACACTTTAGAGGCTTGGTTTGAAACCAATCTCCTTAATACTGTAGCTTGTCACTAGCCCCATATGCTGCAGCAGGACTTTTGGCAAAAGACAACTTTATGATGTCATTCTTTGTTATAAGTCATTAACTTACAGAAAAAGAAAAATGAACACCAAGGCATGACATGAATGTTAAAATGATATTTTGTCATATCAAGGAAATTACATGTTATTCAGGAACTGAAATGGGAGAAAGTTGTCAGAATTCATTGTATGCTGTCAGAGTCTAAGGGATGAACACCTGGTTTCATCATTAATCTAAGAAAAATAGAGTAGTTGGAAAAAAAATTACATAATCTTTAAAACATTCAAGGTTTGCAGTCTAAATCAACTTGGAGAAAATAGAAGGTAAAGTTCTTTATACCAGGGTAAAATTTTTCTTACAGGAGAATATATGCAGTTTGTGGTGTCAAGTCATACTTGGGGAAAAATAAAGAATAATTTAAATTAGAACTTAGCATGGAATTCATCTATAACTCTGGTAAACATCAAAATATTACAGTTAATATTTTAAAATACTTCTTGAGTGCAGTCTTCTCATATCTCAGTAAGTTTATTAGTTCTGAGATATAAGAAAAGATAAATGTTTGGTTTATTTTATGCATCAAAGCTAAAACTGAAGAATTCATAATGGAAAAATTAATAAGAAGGCAAAAACTAAACACATTAGGCAAAAGGGAATATATATATACACACAGAAGATATTAAAGATAATGGATTTTTAAATTATCCATTTTTAATTATCCATTAAGAATATGGATGGACTAGACATGCCATAGGTACTTTTAAAAGAAGTAGAAAATCAGAGTAGTACTACAATAACTAAAGAAACTCAATTTTTAGGTAAAAAATCAGGCCTAGATAATTTTATCTACAGTTAAAGGTACAGGTGATTTCAGTCTCATACATCTTTTCCTCAGAAGACAGAGTAAGGAGGAAATACTCTACAACTTATTTTTTTGTGGCCAGTAAAACTTTAATATCAATACCATATGCTCCCACTCATAAGAGATATTAGCTGTCATTGGACTAAATAAAATAATACCAAACCCACTCTACTGGAATGGAAATGAAAGTCTGTCATCAGCTTAGTTCTAGGAATGCTTGCATAGTTTGGCATTAAACCAAGGAAAGAAAGAAGGGAGGGAGGGAGGAAGGAAGGAAAGAAAGTGGGAGGGAGAGAAGAAATGAAGAAGGGAATTTTAAAAAGCATAAAAGTTATCCAAAACGTTAATGAATTAAAAGAGGGACAAAAAAAAATACATAGATGCTTATCTTAATACACATAGAAAAAAACAAAAAATAAAATTCAATGTCCATACATTCTAAACAAAACAAAGCAAAATCAAAGAAGAAAACTCTTAGCAATCTAGGAACAGAATGTATCCTCTCAAGCTGATTAAGGATACGTTCAACAAACAACAACAAAAAGTACAACAAACATTATTCTTAATGGTCAAAAACTAACAAGAGTTAATAAACAAAGCTATGAGGATCCTTGAAATAAATCTAACAAAGTATATGAAAGACATATGCAAAACATTTTATTGAATGTCATTAAAGTAGATCTAAAGTAATTAAGAGGTATATTGCCTATGTGGTTGGAAGACAAAATATCATAAATAAAGCCAACTTCTCCAAATTGATATGTATTTTTGATGAAATCTAATAGACTTCCAATGAGAAATGAAAGCTGATTCTAAGATTTATAAGTACTAAGATTGTCCAGACTTGAATGAAGTACAATAAAGGATAATTGCTTTACCATTTATCAGGCTTTATTATTTGGTATTAGAACCTAGGTCACTTTGAAAGTGTCAAAGGGATAGACAAACAGAAAAAGAAAACAGAACACAGCCACAGATCTACTATATATAGAAATTTAATATATGGTACTAATGCTATTGCAGATCAATGGGGAAAGTACAGATTGATCAAGAAATAGTTTTAGTAAAGCTTGTAACCACGTCATTACCATCATTATAAAATGGGTCATAACTACACTGTACACAAAAATACATTTTAAATAATTAAGGACTTAAATGTATAAGGCAAAAACTATACATACTTTAGAAAAAAATATTAGCATGTAATATAGTAAAGCTCAAGAAAGGTTTCAAAATATAAAATGCACTAATCATAAAGGAAGCATTGATAAATTTGATTACAGTGAAATGTGACTTTTTTCATTTCCTCCAAATATGCCACAAAGAAAACAAAATGTCACAAAATGAGTGAAAATATTTGCAGCACACACAACTGACAAAGGATCTGTATCTCTAATATATAATGCAATGTATTGAATCAATAAGAAGAAGAGATAGCTCAATATAAAAACGGGTACAACGAAGGACAAACATTTAACAGAAGAAGTAATATAAATGGCAAATAAACGTGAAAGTTTTCAACATCAATAGTGTTTAAAGAAATGCAGCTTAACCGAAATAAGTTATCGTTTAACCACAACAATATTGACACAATATCAAGAAGTTTGACAAGATTCTCCAAGTGCTGGATTGGATATAGACCAATGGGGATGACTGCAAATTAAAGTAAATCACATGTAATAATTCATACGGTTGTATACTCTCATGTCCAAGATCCAGCCATTTCCTTGGATCATATCCAAAGGAAAATCTCTTGAAAACATACACCACCAGCATAATCAATAGGAACAACAACAGGAAATTACAAATGTCCAACAATAGCTGAATAGATGCAATATGTGATTATTTATATCATAGAGAAAATAAATGAATAGCAACATAGCTACAACATTAGGGACAATCTTAGAAACAAAATGTTGATTGAAATATTTTTTCAGAAATGTCTCAGAAGATTGCATTCAAATATGGTAGAATATTGCAAAGCTGAAAAAAACCCCCACAAAACTAAATATCTGATTGCAGAATGAAATAGTATATTATTGAGGATATGCTCCTAACAACACTAATTCTTAAGTACAGTGATATGTTAAAATTTATTTATTATTATGTTTTGCAATATCTTCTTTGTAAGTGTGGAGTACTACATTAAGTATACAGAAAAAAGTTACAAAAACATCTTAAAATTAATATATTGTGTAGATTGCTTAATATATAATAGCTAATAGAATTGCCATTAATGGATTTTTGTCACTATACAGTGAAAGATAATGAGATGCTTGTGTATTATATTAGATAATTAATTAATATAATATTTTATATTATAAAGATAAATAGATCCATGAAATTAAAATTAGTAAAATGCTAATTTAAATATTTGCTTATTTAGAGTTACTTATTATGAAAAAGCATTGCTAAGCTTTTCTAGAAGGTAATACTTGATCTTTTAATAATTTTAAAACTGAAAGAGAATATTCAGCCTGAAATCTCATTTAGTAAATTACAAAATTGAAATTGACACTGTTTAAATGACATATCTTGGCAAAGCCAAGGTTATGGTTTACTTCTCAGGCCTTACTACTGCCACTATATAAATATATATTTACTATCGTAACCATTGTTAGTGTAGTCCTATATTTCTCAACCAGGTATTTGCTTACATTTAAGAGCAGACAAAAGCAATCTGTTCCAGAAACCTGAGGCAAGAATAATATTATTAGTTTTAATCATTGGTATCATCAGCCTTAAAATGAGTAAATAGTTCTCTGCTCCTTTTCTGAACAGGAAAGGTTAGAAGCAACCTTGGCATATCAGAAAACTGTTTTGTAAGAGAGGATTCTGGAAAGACTGTATCTTGAGGAAGGACTAGAATAAAAAAACACCTAAGCATTTGACTGTTTTCAAGCATCACCTTCTCACTGCCCCACCTCTGCATTGCTTACGCTGTCCTTTGGAACTGGCATAGCCTGGCTACATTCCATACTTGGGTACAGGAAACTAAATCCTTCTGGATGGAAACAGACTCTTTCCATGTTGCTCCAATGTTATTGTATATCTCTAGTGTACAATTACTATTCCATCACTTAAGGATTAAAAGTACAGGGCTGGGATCAGACAGATATTGATTTGTCTGTAGGCTTACTACCATTTTGTGTTCTGTGGGGAAGTTAAACTGAATCTAACCTTACTGTAGATGCAGCTAATGATCTGTAGGACATGTAGGCGAACCTCAGGAGATACGGATAAAGAGTTATGAAAAACAGAATGTCAGAGTAAGCTTAACGTCATTACTGATGCAAATTGAATAATTGCTGTCTATTTCCTAAAAGTAGGATGGTGTATAAAACCTGTAGCTTTAAATTCCAGATAATTAGAGCTGAAAACCCACTATAGTTTTGTAATCACTTGTGGCCAAACTTCACTCATTCCAGTATTTTCTGCTCAATAATGAAATTAGCTAAATCTATATTAATAAATTGACAAGTTCCTTTGTGTTTTTATTTCTTATTTCCCACAGTCCTAGGGTTAGTATTCTACCCTTTGAAGGCCAATCACTTTACCTATAAATGTGAACATATTCATGTGTGTGAGAAGCACTTTGCTAAGGCAAAAATTGGATAATGTCGCTGGAGTTCTTAATGCAACATTTCTATTATTGCTACTATTATTTTTAGGTCCATGTTTCATTTCTAAAAATCAGTTTTCAGTCCTCTTGATGGCAGAGTAAATAAAATACACCATATTCAGACAAACGTCAGTAGGAGGTCCTTTCCAGAACTCTTAAGAAACGTGAACTTTGGAAAGTTATTTGTTATTTCTATAACTTAATTATTTAATCTGTAAACAGGAATAAGAATCATGTAATGTGCCAAACTGTGTTTTTGAGAAACAATTAAGGAAGCTATGTAAACTTTAAAACACTGAGACTGGGAGAGAGCAGAATACCAATTTTAATCCTTTCTGAAAATGAAGGACAAAACAGAATCAAGAACAAAATAGATGGCACACTGACAATCTTATACATGTGATTTTCGGCACGAACTATCCTGTACTATGTACAAATCATCCAGGTTTTATGCAATACAGGTGGAACAGGAGCTCACATCAGCAGAGCGCCCTCTATGGAGATAAGGATGCAGTGAAGGTTGTATCCCAGTGCAAATGCAAATTGCATGCTAAGATATGTAGAGGGAAATAAAGACACAGACCTACTAGAGAATGGACGTCAGGATACGGGGAGGGGGAAAGGTAAGCTGGGACAAAGTGAGAGAGTGGTGTGGACATATATACACTACCAAACGTAAAATAGATAGCTAGTGGGAAGCAGCCACATAGCACAGGGAAATCAGCTCGGTGCTTTGTGACCACCTAGAGGGGTGGGATAGGGAGGTTGGGAGGGAGGGAGACGCAAGAGGGAAGAGATATGGGGACATATGTATATGTATAACTGATTCACTTTGTTACAAAGCAGAAACTAACACACCATTGTAAAGCAATTATACTCCAATAAAGATGTTAAAATAAATAAATAAATAAATAAATAAATAAATAAATAAATAAGATATGTAGAGGATTCACAATACCTTGAAGAATAATCTATTTTATCTAGTGAGTTACTTTGAAAATCTGATATGTACTCACTACTATGTTGGACTCTAGAGAACACAGAAACAGTGAAATATGCCCCCCTCTAGATTTCCCGTTATCAATATGGATTGGAGAAAACAGATTCAATAATAGTATTTTTTCAATTTGTCTTCTTTGAAATTGTGACTTATGTATGTAATATATGTTTACTCCAAAGCTATTATTACTTAAATATGCCCTCCTAAAAACCTAAATCATATTCATTAGTATATGTAGCAAGGTTTACTAGGGAATTCAGTAGATTTCTAAGTATTCATATTCTGAAGTTAGTATTAAATAGTTGGAAAATATATAAATATATTAATTTTCTTGTTTATGTCATGTAGATTATTTTTCTGAAAATGTGGTTTCAGAAAACCACTTTTACTTTATGAAAACTCACTATGAAAAACCTTGTATACTACTAAAATACTAAACTGCAGTGATTACAAATTTAATTAAATTATTACATTTATAGCTGTCTAAATTTCATAAATGTCCACGCTTATAACAATGCATTAAAAATTTTTATTTTTGTGGTCTGCTTCTTTGATTTCTATGAAAACATTTCACTATAAGCAAATATCTACAAGCCAAAACAGTCTGCATTCTCAAAAGTTAATATGCACAGGTGATAGAACATTTTAACACGCTTGACTAATATTTTACTTATGAATAAACATGCCTTAAACAATTTATATAAAAATAAGTTTTGGGGCTTCCCTGGTGGCACAGTGGTTGAGAGTCCGCCTGCCGATGCAGGGGACACGGGTTTGTTCCCCGGTCTGGGAAGATCCCACATGCCGCGCAGCAGCTGGGCCTGTGAGCCATGGCCGCTGAGCCTGCGCGTACGGAGCCTGACCTCTACAACGGGAGAGGCCACAACAGTGAGAGGCCCGCGTACCGCACAAATAAATAAATAAGTTTTGCAAATAAGTAAGTGCTCAAGTGAATCTCAAATATTCCACATGATATATTTGTTTGAAAACAAAGGTAGTTTTGATATTTTTTCTTGTCTTTTTAAAATCTTGTATATGGAAGTCATTTAATATATAGGCAAATAATAAGATAAAATAGTTAATAAGTAATAGAAACTCATTAATATGAATCTAATATATTTTAAAATTACTTTATGGATAAAATTATCACAATGTCTGGTATCTGCGTGGTGTCCCTAATATGCCCTTTTTTCTCTCCTTCTTTCCCTTCCTTATATCTTGTTTAAATATTGATTGAGAAACCAAATATTGTAACAAACATAATTTGTCATAATGGATAAGAATATACATCTGATATCTAGTAGATTAATCCTCAAACATCTCTTTCTTGTAGTCAGACAAAATGGTTTAAAATAAAACATTCTGTGATTATTATACAATAGAAAACTAAAGCAACCCTACATGTTTTAGATCACTTACTTATTTCATAATAGTTAAAGAAAACTAATACTTGCCTAGAAGCACCTTCAAAATTTATAAGGCAATTAGAAATGCATCACTCAAAACTCATTCCATGCATTTATTTAATTTTTTGTCAGTTTACAACATAAAATCTTATTAACTCCCTGATCATCAATAGAGATCCCAGGTTGAAGTGAATTACTTAAAATAAATCTCAGCTTCCTTAAGGACATTATTTTTTTCCTAGTTACCCATAGACCCTCCAACACTTCTAATATGTCTTTAGTGTTATTGCCTGAGACTAGTATAAGTTGGAGGTTTCAAAACTTTGTCATATCTTTGATTTCAAGAATGAACACTGTCTTTGTTCTACAAATCAGAACTGTAGTCAAAATAATTCACCTCTATGTGAAAATCATTACATTGGGATGGGCAATCTAAGTATTTGTTATTGATTATAAAATTAATTAAAAATACGTTTTTAAAATACTCTTAAAATGTCACAATTGGCCCATTCAATTATATTAAAGAATCTAACAAATTTAATGTTTATTTTCTATGTTTTAAGTAATAATTCAGTTTTAACATTTATTTTTCATCTTGGTCTATTCCTCCATAATGCCTGTGAACTATTATAGCTTTTATCTTTGTTAGGGTTCCCAAAATTCAGCTTGTGATCAACTATTGTTCTGTCCTTTGAGCTTATATTTGCAGTCATATTTTTATGCTGCCTAAAAGTTTGCTAATAACATAAATCATTTTATATTCTTTTTCATTTTCTGGGTGAGCAATATAAGGGTAATAAAAATTTTCTTATCATATACAGCTAACACCTCAAACTGGTTTTGTTAATTTTAACAAAATAGCTAACAAGAATTCATTAATACAAATTAGATACATATATTTTTTAAATATTTGTATTAAAATATTTGACTACATAATCATTCACCAATCTCAGATCCCTGGATGTAGAGATAAAATCTTATCTCTGAGAATGGATGGGCTGCTTGGGGTTACTGTCATAAATCCTGTAAAAACCACCTGCACTGCCTCATCGAAGAATCCAAAATTGATTAATCCAAATGAAGGAAAATGTGAAGATAAATTCAAAATAATTTAACATTATTTTATGAAATTCCCTGAATAACTGTTGGTATGCATGGAAGAGAGTCCAGTGTTTATGGTCAAAGTTGTCATGATAATTAAATAGATAAATATTAGCATTTATAACAAATTGTGTGTGTGTTGTAAATTCATATGTAAAGTAAATTAATCTTGATTCTTACCGCTCATTATATACAAAACATGGCTCAAAGTAAACCATAGACCAAAACATAAAACCTTACATTTAAATATATAATAACTAATATGGTAAAAGCTTTACTACCTTATGATTTAGCAAACATTTCTTAGATAATGCCAAAAAAGTCAAGAATCATAAAATAAACGAAAAATATACAATTATACTTTTTCCAAAAACTTACCCTTCCTCGAACAGCTATGTAAAGTAATGTTTATTAAGAAAATGAAAAGATAAGACACAGAATATAAAAAAAAATATTTGAAAAGTAGATACCTGATAAAGTCTTATATATATAATATATTAAAATCTCAAAACTAAATTCTAAAAAGCTAAACAACCTTATAAAAATGTGCACAAATTTTAACAGCAATTTCACAACAGCAGATATATAGATGTAAGCACATAAAAATGTTTTCAGCATCACTAGTCTGTAGTGAAATGCAAATTGAAATAATAATATTATGTCCCTACACACTAGAATGGGGGGGTGGATACACTGACAATGTCAAGGCTGAGGAATAACGGTGGCAATGGTAATAGCCACTTTGGGAAAAAATTCGGCATATTTTTGTAACTTAAACATACTATTTGGCCCAAAATTCCCACCTCTACCTCTTGACCCAAGGTAAACTAAAACATATGTCCTCAGAAAATCTGATTGTAAATATTGATAGAAGCTTTATTCAGAATAGCTAAAAGGTGGAAACAAGTCATATTTCCAGCAACAAATTTAAAAATAAAGTGTGGTATACATACATATAAGAGAATAACTGGTAATTACCTATTGATAATGTCATGGACAGATATCAAAAGCCTATGCTACATGAGAAAAAGCCAATCAAAAGAGTCTATATGTTTTACCTTTCATTTTTATTACATCTAGGAAAAGCAGAACTATTGACTCAGAAATCAATCACTAGTTTCTGAGATTTGGAAGTAGGGGAAAGGAAATCATTTCAAAGAGAACTTTCTGAAAGTGATAGAATTATGCTATATCATTTTTCTGGCATTACTCATATGACTAGATGTCTCTATACTTAAAAAAAAGTGATGTTACTATGTAAATTACTCCTTTACAAATCTGACTTTTAAACAAAACAGTGGTATATTCTGAGATTTTTGACTTGGAGCCAAGAAATAGTATCACTTAGTTTAGATATTAATTGCATTATGAATAATGATATTAGATTTTTAAATGTAAATATTATGGAAATAAAGCTTTAATTAATAAATATTTGTTTAAAAATGACCTAAAAAATCACAAAATTCTCAGAGACAAATTTTACAAAAGATGCATAATACTTCCACATGAAAACTACAATACATTGCTGGGAGAAATCAAGGAATAATTAAGTAAATGGAGATATATACCATATACGTGGATTAGAAGATTTGACACTATTAAAATGTCAATTCTCCCCAAATGATTTATAAACTTTAATCCAATAACAATCCAAATCTCAGCAGCTTTTTTCTTTTTTCGGTATAAATTGGCACACTGTTTCTAAAACTTATAAGGAAATGCAAAACAACGAAAAAAAAAATCCAGAATTCTAAATCCATTGTGCAAATGATGATCATAGTTGTAAACCTTTTGCTTCCTGATTTCAAAATTCTCTGTAAAGTTACAGTAATGAAGATAATGTGTCATTGGCATACAGACACATATAGAAGTATAGACAAAGAAATCAATAGAACAGGAAAGAGTATCCAAAAATAGTAACAGGCGTATATGGTAAATTGATTTTTGTCAAATTTTCCAAAGTGATTCTGTCATTTTCCTGTATGGGAAAATAATCTACTCCCATTCCTACATCACTGAGGTACAAACAATTCTAGATGAGGGTTGAACCTAAACTTAAGAACTAAAAATACAAAGCTATTAGAAGAAAATATTCACAGTCTTGGGTAGGCAAACATGTTATAAACAAGACAAAGGGATGACATTATAAAAGAAAAACTGATAATGTTAACTCAAGATAGTTAAAATTTTCTGTTCTTCTAGAAATACAGTTAAGTAAACAAAACAGCAAGGCTCATAATGGAAATATTCATATTATATCTCTAAGAATTTATGTTCAGAATATAAAAATAATTCTTACAATATTTAATTATAAGAAATCAACTCAAAACAAAGTGAGCAAATGCTATCACAGAGTAATATATACATATGACCAGTACAGATGTGAAAAAGTGTTTAGTATCTTTTATAATTAAAGATACAGAAATTAATAACACAATGTAACTCTACTACACCCCCAAATGAATGGCTAAAATTTAAAGAGATTATCCACTCCAAATGATGAGGCACACAGCCAGAATTCTCATGTTTTTATTTTTTATTTAATTTATTTTTATTTTTTTATATACTGCAATTTTATTTCAATTGCACAAAGGAAGTTAGTATGTAGGAAATTTAAATGAAACGGTATGGTAAAAGTAGCAGAGAACCAAACTCTAATAAGGAAGTACACCTAAAACATGAGAATTCAACATTCATTAGCGTTCCATCTTCATTTATGATTGACACTTGATGCTTGCAAATTTTGAAACAAACTTTGAGATCATGATGACTATCCTGAAGAGATTTCAGCACCAGCACTAAGATTTGTACATTCACTTGGTTTGCGATTGACTTGTTAGCCATTTACATAGTGTATAGTACAGATTTGTCCAAGGTCAGATCACAGTGTTGAAGGAAACAAGTACCTTCCTATAATTAGAAAGGATCCCCTAAATTGCACTCAGCTTAAGACATCCAATGTACAAGAGCACGAAAACCATCATAATATTGCAGCTCCAAGGAACACAGTTTTGATAAGGAAAATAACCTAAGTTTCTGTTTCCCATTTTTATTACTGAAATCTCTAACAATGACAAATGTTACAACAACATTGAAAAATAGTTTGTTTTTCATAAAGTTAAACGTGCACATATTGTGTGATGGAAACATTCAACTCATAGGTATTTATCCAGAAAAATGAAAACATAGCCATGCAAATACTGGGGTACAAATATTTATAGGAGCTTTACAAATAATAGCCCCAAACTGGAAACAACTTGACTGCTCATCAACAGAAAAATAGACAAATTATGTTATATTCATAAAGGAATATTATTTATAAACAACAAGAAATAAATTACTGCCACCAAGAAATATGGATTAATTTCAAAATATTATGTTTTTCAAAAGCAGCCCAAATTATATATACTGTATGCCCCAAATCTTATACACTTGTTGATTCCATTTATATGAAATTCCATAAATTGAACATGACAGAATAAATTACAACATTGTTACCTCTGAGGAATGAAGGGTAAAGGGATTGACTGTAAAGGAGAACCACTCTGAAGGTACAGAAATGTCCTGTATCTTGATAGGGATGCGATTACATGGAAGTGTACCTTTGAAAATCCATTGAAGTGTAAGGAGATCTGTACGTTTTAGTAAATGTCAATATTATCCTTTTTAAAAAAAAAAAAAAAACCTTAATTAAGGGGAATAGAATGCTCATACATCCTAGACAGAATCTTATTCTAATTACTGGCATACAGTTAATTGTGGGCATCAACTAAGTAAGTGTTACACAAAATCAATCATAGTTAAGAGAGTTTAATTAATGTATTTTAATAGGGCTCCAATGTGAAATCATTTTCTAAATGTTGACATAGGTGCCAGAATATTTTATCATTATATATAATAATTTATAAGAATGTATTTCCAACTTTTTGATCTGTGTGCTACTTTTTAGTAGTTTCCAAAATGTAATTTTGTCCCTAATCCCCATGAAGATGTACCAAGTAATGACTGATATTAATTTAGCATATAGTTCAGTCATATTTATAATAATGATAAGAACTGTCATTTATTATGACACCATGTACTAGATACTGGGTGAAGATACTTCATTTAATCCTTACTGTAATCCTTTGTTATAGATAAGAAAATATGTAATATTTTTGTTAAATAACTTCCTCAAGTTTCAACTACTTATAATGAACAGAAACAGAATTTAACTAGAGCCTCCCTTACTTCAGATTTAGTATTCTTAAGTATTATGCATTACTGCCTACTAGAAAATGTAAGGATTTTATTGATAACACAATGATAATTAATTAGATATAAATCAATACCCTTCATTAATATAGAAGTAAAAGTGGAGAAGTATACATAATGAAAACAATAAAAAAGCCAGAGCAGTCTACATTTATAAAAAATATCTAAAATGTGTCCAGATTCATATACAAGATATTAAAACATCTTTTCTATAACCTTTAAATTCTTACAACTTCAAGGAACAAGAAAGGTGAGACTTAGGATAGTTAGTGTAATTTTGGAACTGAATACAAACATTTTAGAGTGGAATTTTTCTGCATAAAATGAAATCTATTGGTTGAGATCTTTAACTCACATATTAAACATACACACTAGTTTCAGAGTCAATCATTGAATATAGTTACATATTTATTAAAAACATTGTTAAACATTCTCATTTTGAAAAACATTTGAGAGTACTTCTAGAAATATATGCTCTTAGTATGTGCACTCTTGGTATATACCTAGAGAAGTTTTTCACATGCAATAAGAACCATGTATAAGACAAGTAATATCAGCAATATTAATAATATCTGAAGCTATAAAAAATAGTAAACAACCCAAAGCCATTGGAAGTTGTATGCATTAGTTATTTAAAATACATTTATTTTCTTATCACAGTGAAAATGAATTAATTTTTGCTGTACTTCTCTACATGGATGATCCTTTAAAAGATAGCACCAAAAAAAAAAGAAAATTCACAGAAACTGCATATAATATTAGGTCACTTATATTTACAATGCCCATGAGTCAATAAATACAAAGATGTAGTTATATACATAAATATAGATAAATGGCCAAACTGTATTTGGTAAAACTATAAAGAAAACAAAGGAACAAATAATACAAAATTCAATATTGATGAGCTCTGGGTGGAATGGAGAGGAATGTCACAGTGAGGCACATGTAAAGCTTATTTCTTCAAGGTAGGTGGCTCTTAAATTAGTGTTTTGTTTATTACTGAAACTGACTATATACTTAAGATATCAATATACCAATACTTGATATATCTTACAACACCAGTTGAAAAATAGTTGGTCCAATTATTTTAATGTATTCATATATTAATAAAGATATCTGTGTACATACACATACATATCTTCATTCATTATTTCAAATTATGTTCCAATTACCAACTAAGCACAATTTTCATAGTTTTGTTTATCAGTGTCTTCCTTTAAGGGTTTTACAATTTGTACTTTTATAAAACTTGTTCTTTTCCTAAGCCATAGTCATATTATCCTACATTTCATTTAAGGTTTAATTTTTTTCTTCCACAAATTGGAAGTGCTTATTTTTTATGGTTGTGAGGTAGCTAAATAATGTACTTTTATTTTCAGAGCCAGATGACATACTTCTGTCTTCAGCTGTTTGTTGCAGTGTCTGTCCATTCTCCCCACTGGCCTGCCAATAACACTGTCTTTTAGCAATTTGCATGGTTTTCAAAGGATGCAAATTGTATTAACACATTTCTTTTTCAAAATTGTTACGTGGTTTAATATGTCAGCAATGTTAGTATGTATTCTTTAAGTTTACTGCAAAATATATATACATATATATGTAGTTAAACTCAAGTGTTTTTCTTTCATTCTTTGAAACACTTTTATCATTATTGACTTTTTGGTCTGCTTAATAAAATGTTTCTGAGAGAGATATGTTACCATTTTCTTCCATGATTATATTTTTTGTTTATTTTGAATGCATTTAATTAGGTGCATACAAGTTCCAAGTGGTTACCTCACTGGGTGACTTTCTTATCATCATGGCAGTTTTTTGTTTTAAAGTATATTTTGTCTGATACTAACAGTTCTGCCAGATTTATTTTGGTTAGTATTGTCTATTTTTATTGTATTGTATTATTTTAAAAGTTTCTATATCTTTATATCTTATCATGTGCCTATTAGGAATAACATAAAGATAATTTTTTCTTATTTCACTCCAGTATGGTAACATTGTTTGTTTATCTCATTTATGCCACTTTGGTTATTAATATATATTTTTACCACTTTATTGTGTGCTTCAAATTTGTCCTAATTTTTCTGTTTTTAATCCTTTGTAATATTACTTTCCAGTAGATTAAAGTTATATTCTTATTAAATTTCCATTCTAATTTTACATCTGTACACTAAATTTCTTTTATTTATTTATTTATTTATTTATTTTTTGCGATACATGGGCCTCTCACTGTTGTGGTCTCTCCCATTACGGAGCACAGGCTCCGGACGCGCTGGCTCAGCGGCCATGGCTCACGGGCCTAGCCGCTCCACGGCATGTGGGATCTTCCCGGACCGGGGCACGAACCCATGTCCCCTGCATCGGCAGGCGGACTCTCAATAACTGTGCCACCAGGGAAGCCCTTCTTTTATTTTTTTAATCTAGAAATGTTAACATGCTTGTGTAACTCTGGAAAATCTAAAAACAATTGGCATCTTCACTTTCTTCCTGAACATTACAAGAACTTTTATTTTATTTATTTATTTATTTATTTATTTATTTATTTTATTTTATTTTTGGCTGTGTTGGGTCTTTGTTGCTGCGCACGGCTTTTCCCTACTTGAGGCAAGCAGGGGCTACTCTTCCTTGCGGTGCGTGGGCTTCTCATTGTGGTGGCTTCTCTTGTTGCGGAGCACAGGCTCTAGGTGCACAGGCTTCAGTTGTTGTGGCTCGCAGGCTCTAGAGCACAGGCTCAGTAGTTATGGCACACGGGCTTAGTTGCTCTGTGACATGTGGGATCTTCCCGGATGAGGGCTCAGACCCACGTACCCTGCATTGACAGGCAGATTCTTAACCTCTGCACCACCAGGGAAGCCCTATAAGAACTTTTAAATGCTTTAATGCTTGTAAATCAAGTCTTACAAGTTTATGCCTATAAGTTACGGTGATGATGATGATGATTGAAGTTTTGTTAATCCGTCAAATTTGACATTTTATGTTATTACAGAGTCAGTGTCCTCATGTGTACCGTTTGCTTTGTTATCATTCCTTATTGAATCTTAAACCTTCCTTCTGAGATAATTTTCTTTATTTCTAAGAACTTCCAAAGTAACAATGTTTACCTGCTCAACTTTAGTTGTTTGAAAACATTTCTGTTTCACACTTGTCAAAGTCATTGAAGCCAAGGTGATGTGAAATAACATGTAAGGAGTGCCATGTACTCAGTGTTTCTAATAGGTAACATTTTCACATTTTCACTTCCTCTACCCAGAGCAAAGTTGAAAACAGAAGACACACCTTATCTTTACGCTTTACGCTTTGTTTGGCAGGATGTGAGTGTGAATGTGTGTGTGTGTGTGTGTGTGTGTGTGTGTCTTGGTTCACCCTATATGACTGTCATGTTTTGGAGCCTTAATTTCTTTGGGAGTATTTTGTCATACTGAAAAAAATAACTACATGGTATTACTTATGATTTAAAAGGAACATTACAGCAGATTAAAGGAGGCAAGGGTTAAAGACTCTTTAGACTATTTAGAAAGCTATTGAAATAACCCAGTGGGAGTGATCGTTGTTTAGACAGGGGTGGGAGTGGTGGAAATAGGAAGAAGTGGTCGCCTCATGGATATTTTTTAAAGTATATCTGACAGAAATGTCTGATGAACTGGAAGTACAGCATGACAGAAAGAAAAGATTCAAATATGAACCTGGGTGATTTGCATAGCGATCTGAAGACTATGACTATCATTGTTGAGATGGATAAGGTCTCTGGAGGAGCAAATATACAGATAAACTGGATTTTGAGGAAAAGTTTTACTTGGATCATGTTGAGTTTGAGAACTTGGAGAAAAGAAATCAGGGTGGCTAATATGGTATTCATGGAAAAGGTGACCAAGCTGTTGCAGATTTAAATTCAAGAGTTATCTCTATGTAGATGTTAACAAAAGTCCATTAGATTGAATGAAATTAATTGGGCAATAACTCAAGAAAAGTCTGAGGACTGAAAATTGGGAGTCGTCACAATTCAATGAATGAAGAGTTTGGGAGGAGCTAAGCAGCACGCTGAGAAAGAAGAATCGGTGAAGGAATAAGAATGTTGTTTCCTTTAGCTAAAGAAAGAACTTGTTTCTTGAAGGAGTTGTGTCAATTGTGTCAGATTTGCAAATTTTTTGAGCAAATGGAGGCATGAGAACTATATATTGGATTTTGCAGTATGAAGGACAAGAGTGATTTTAGTGAAGTAATAAAGATAAGACTCTTTACAGTGAGGTTGAAAGAGCCTGAAAGAAAAGGCAGACTGTGAATATAGGCAATTCTTTCAAGGAGTTTTTCGGTCAAGGGAATGAAATAGTAGAGGTGTATCTGGAGGGAAACACTGCATCAAGGAAGGTTTTTGGGTTTTGTTTGCTTGAGTTGATTTTATTTTCAGATAGAAAATAAAGCCTGTTTTTGAGGACAGGGGAATTATGTACCAGATAAGGAAAAATAAAAATACAGGAAAGAGGAGAAATTATTAATGGTGCAATGCCTCAGAGTGAGCAAGGGAGGACAGGATTCAGGGCACACATAGCGGGGTGGTCATAAGCATGGCATGAAGAGTTCATTCACAGTAACCTGACAAAAGTCAGATTTATGGGGATTATTGCCCACAGTACTAGTTAGGTTGGTAGATATGATAGAAGGAAAATGTGGACATTCTTTTCAACCGATCTTATTTTATGTCACTAGAGAAGCAA
Source organism: Neophocaena asiaeorientalis asiaeorientalis (assembly GCF_003031525.2). NCBI lineage: Eukaryota > Metazoa > Chordata > Mammalia > Artiodactyla > Phocoenidae > Neophocaena > Neophocaena asiaeorientalis. The sequence goes on along the minus strand of NW_020172817.1, from coordinate 433,668 downwards.
GATTATCTGATGCATGTAAGGAAATTTGAAAAAGTATTGAAAAATTGTAGAGAGAGGAAAAACGATAAAATACATATTTAGCAGGACTGTATATAATTGCTTGAGTTACTTGAGCTTCTTTTTTTTTTTTGCGTTACATGGGCCTCTCACTTCTCTGGCCTCTCCCGTTGTGAAGCATAGGCTCCAGACACACAGGCTCAGTGGCCATGGCTCATGGGTCCAGCCACTCCACAGCATGTGGGATCTTCCAGGACCAGGGCACGAACCCATGTCCCCTGCATCAGCAGGCGGACTCTCAACCACTGCGCCACCAGGGAAGCCTGAGTTTCTTTTGAACAAACAACTGTGTTCTAATTCTTTTAGAATTTGATACTGAGATTGGGATAATGCAATTAGTAATCACTAAATGTATTGACATATTGGGTAAACAATGACAAAAATAGACTGTATTAGATATTATAATTGTCTGATCAAACTCCTCCTTGTGTGTAGAATCCAACAGTTTTGAATGGAATTGACTGCAAGTGAAGATAAAAATATGAACCTCGAAGGTCCTGAGCCAATGTGGACAATCCCATACATTTTGCTACACTAAGTAATTAAATTGTGGGCACATTTCACATAATAAATATTATTTTTAAAGACAGTGAATGGAAGTTAGCTCATAAATGACTTAATTGGAACAATGTTTTTAATGGTTATCTAAAGTGACAATTTATCTCACCCTGGGTGTGAATGAGGTTGAGTGTATCCCACCTTAAGGTGGCATTCATTCTGTTAATATACTAAAAGTTAATATAGTACTAGTTGTTTGTTACTATAATATAGCAACATTAAAGAAAAATATGAGATAAAAAGAAATGCAGAAATGGAAAAATCACAGAGAAATGGAGACAGATACCTGATCTAAGTAAGCCTGAAGTCCGATTCACCTATGAAATTTTCAGGTAAATGAACCAATAAATTTATTTTAAATCTTAGACCAAATTGAATTATTTTTTGATATTTTGGAGTAATCTGTCATATGGCTATAGGTAACTAATACACTGACCCATGCATGTATAAATAAAAATTTCAGAAAAGTATTTTATTGTATTACTTTTGATCATTGGTTAAAGCAATGCCAGTTTCTTTGTGTGCTATTCCTTTTGTGTGCCAAGGAAAAAAGGCCCGTTAGGAACCTTTGTGTGCTAGGGAAATTTCTAATATGAACACATTGTGGAAGACAAATTTTATATATCAAAATAAGCACACTGACAATAACAAAAGAATGTGTAGAAGCCAAAGGGACTTAAAACCACCCACTCTTCAGTAACAGCATTTTATATTGCTAGCTGCAGCTGCTAACAAAAATTAATTTCAGATTAAAAGGCAACAAGGAATGAGTTCATAAAATCTAAATTTAATTTCCATTGCCTGCAGTTAACAATAGGGCTAAATTTGAAATTTGTGGATCCTAATCTTTGAATACATTTGCATGAGAATTGAGGGGGATAAATGAGAAAGATTCAATGAATAAAGAACATGTACACATTGGTTTCTGGAATTGAATTATGCATATAATCTGAGAGAAAAAATGAAACAGGGAGCTGAGGCAAATTTTCGTATCAATGCACAAACATGCAGTTGTTGTTATTGTTGCTTAAACTGTGAACTCTGGAGACAGCAGAACCTTTTGGACTCATTAGAAGTATGAATAAACAAGCATCTCTTCAAATTTGACTCCTTTGGAAGTACAACTGTCATGCAAGCAATTAATGAAAGAGAGTCCCATTTTGGTGTATTGATCAGATAGAATACATTCTCACATTCAGTGCATAGAACAAGGAGAAATCGAATATTTTGAAAATGGGAAATATACAGTGATCATTGCAATGTGTAGTGAATGATGAAGTTGTTGGGTAATTAAGGTGGGTGGAGAAATGAGGGCAAAGAATATTCATGAATTCAACAAAATTTTATTAATCCAGTTCTATATGTCAGGAAACTTACAAAGAATTTGGGAATACTCTGATAAACAAAGACAAAATAGACCTGATTCTTAGACTTGAGATGTTCACAATGTAGTAAAGGTAAAAAATACCACCAAAAAAATGTGATAAATGCTATATTCAAGACTAGTAAATGATGAGCGTTATTCTAAGACCCATGTAAAGTTAGAGTACAGAAGGGAAGGAGCTTTAAAGTTTGCCTGAGAAGTTGAGAGAAGTTTCACAGATGTTGTGACATTTGAAATAGTTTTTGAAAAGAAAATAGCTGTTTGTAAAGCAGAAGAAAATGAGAAGAGGGCTTTGAGAGATGAAAGGATTATAAAATTATTTAAAGAACATGACCTGTTTGAAGGTCTGTGACTAAAAGCGTGATATATATTTTTCAGATGATTCAGCTGAGAACAGAGGGCCAAATATTATAAAGAAAAACCACATATGTCACATATGAAGTTTATTCCTCAGGCAAATAGGACATGTGTATGTGTGTGTGCATGCACATGTGTGCATGCCCATGAGAGTAGGACTACATGAAACTATGATATAAATCAAACTGTTATTAAAAACAATGTTTCTTAAACTTAATTTACATTAGAATCACATAGGTCAGTGTTTTTTCAAATGTTAGAATGAATGAGAATCACCTACAGGGCCTGATAAAACCCAGGACACTTGGCCACAACCAGTTTCTAATTCATGGGTTCCCAGATATTTGGTTAAACATTATTCTGTGTGTTTTTGTGAGCCTGTCTCTAGATAAGATTAACATTTAAATTGGGAGACTGAGTAAAGCAGATTGCCCTCCATTATGTGAGTGGGCATTATCCAGTCAGCTGAAGACATGAACAGAAGCAAAGGCTGATCCTCCTTCAAATAAGAGAGAATTCTCTTGCCTGATGGCCTTTGAGACATTGGCTCTCCCTGGTTCTGGCCTTAAGATGTACCCTAGGGAGAGGGGGAAGATGGCAGAAGAGTAAGACGTGGAGATCACCTTCCTCCCCACAGATACACCACAAATACATCTACACGTGGAATAACTCCTACAGAACACCTACTGAATGCTGGCAGAAGACCTCAGACCTCCCAAAAGGCAAGAAACTCCCCACATACCTGGGTAGGGCAAAAGAAAATAGAATAAACAGAGACAAAACGATAGGGATGAGACCTGCACCAGTGGGAGGGAGCTGTGAAGGAGGAAAGGTTTCCACACACTAGAAGCTCCTATGCAGATGGAGACTGCGGGAGGCGGAGAGGGGGAGCTTCAGGGCCATGGAGGAGAGTGCAGCAACAAGGGTTCGGAGGGCAAAGCGGGGAGATTCCTGCACAGAGGATCGGTGCCGACCAGCACTCACCAGCCTGAGAGGCTTGTCTGCTCACCTGCCGAGGCGGGCAGGGCTGGGAGCTGAGGCTCGGGCTTCGGTCTCGGAGTGCAGAGAGAGGACTGGCCACATGAACACAGCCTGAATGGGTTAGTGCACTACGCCTAGCCGGGAGGGAGTCCGGGGAAAAGTCTGGACCTGCCAAAGAGGCAAGAGACTTTTTCTTCCCTCTTTGTTTCCGGGTGCGCAAAGAGAGGGGATTAAGAGCACTGCTTAAAGGAGCTCCATAGACGGATGTGATCCGCGGCTAAAAGCACAGACCACAGAGACGGGCATGAGACACTAAGGCTGCTCCTGCCATCACCAAGAAGCCTGTGTGCGAGCACAGGACACACTCCACACCTCCCTTCCGGGGAGCCTGTGCAGTCTGCCACTGCCAGGGTCCCAGGATCCAGGGACAACTTCCCCAGGAGAACGCACAGCGGCTGGTGCAATGCAATGCCAGCCTTTCCTGCCACAGGCTCTCCCCGCATCCGTACCCCTCCCTCCTACCGGCCTGAGTGAGCCATAGCCCCTGAATCAGCGGCTCCATTAACCTCGTCGTGTCTGAGCCAAAAACAGACGCCCTCTGGTGAACTACACGCAGAGGCGGGGCCAAATCCAAAGCTGAGCCCTGGAAGCTGTGCGAACAAAGAAGAGAAAGGGAAATTCCTCCCAGCAGGCTCAGGAGCAGCAGATTAAATCTCCACAATCAACTTGATGTACGCTGCATCTGTGGAATACCTGAATAGACAACGAATCATCCCAAATTGAGGAGGTGGACTTTTAGAGCAAGATTTATTATTTTTTTGCTTTGCTTTCACCATTTATCCTAGGGTTCTATCTGTCGTTTTTTTTTTGTTTGTTTGTTTTTTAACTTAAAATTTTTTTTTCTTAATAATTATTTTTCTTATTTCTAATAATTTTATTTTATTTTTTCTTACTTTATTTTATTTTCTTTTATACTCTTTCTTTCTTTCTTTCTTCCTTCCGTCCTTCCTTTCTTCTATTTCTCCCTTTTATTCTAGCCCTGTGGATGAAAGGCTCTTGGTGCTGCAGCCAGGAGGCAGTGCTGTGCCTCTGAGGTGGGAGAGCCACCTTCAGGACACTGGTCCACAAGAGACCTCCCAGCTCCGTGTAATACCAAATGGCAAAAATCTCCCAGAGATCTCCATCTCAACACCAACACCCAGCTTCACTCAATGACGAGCAAGATACAGTGCTGGACACCCTATGCCAAGCAACAACACCACCCATTAGCAGAGAGACTGCCTAAAATCATAATAAGTCCACAGATACCCCAAAACACACCAACAGACATGGACCTGCCAACCAGAAAGACAAGATCCAGCCTCATCCACCTGAACACAGGTACTAGTCCCCTCCACCAGAAAGCCTACACAACCCACTGAACCAGCTTTAGCCACTGAGGACACACACCAATAACAACAGGAACTACGAACCTGCAGACTGCAAAAAGAAGATCCCAAACACAGTAAGATAAGCAAAATGAGAAGACAGAAAAACACCCAGCAGATGAAGGAACATGATAAAAACCCACCAGACCTAACAGATGAAGAGGAAATAGGCAGTCTACCTGAAAAACAATTCAGAATAATGATAGTAAACATGATCCAAAATCTTGGAAATAGAATAAATAAAATGCAAGAAACATTTAACAAGGACCTAGAAGAACTAAAGATGAAACAAGCAACAATGAACAACACAATAAATGAAATTAAAAATACTCTAGATGGGATCAATAGCAGAATAACTGAGGCAGAAGAATGGATAAGTGACCTGGAAGAGAAAGTAGTGTAAATAACTACAGCTGAGCAGAATAAAGAAAAAAGAATGAAAAGAACTGAGGGCAGTCTCAGAGACCTCTGCGACAACATTAAACACACCACATACAAATTGTAGGGGATCCAGAAGAAGAAGAGAAAAAGAAAGGGACAGAGAAAATATTTGAAGAGATTATAGTTGAAAACTTCCCTCATATGGGAAAGGAAATAGTTAATCAAGTCCAAGCAGCACAGAGAGTCCCATACAAGATAAATCCAAGGAGGAACACGCCAAGACACATATTAATCAAACTGTCAAAAATTCAATACAAAGAAAATATATTAAAAGCAGCAAGGGAAAAAACAACAAATAACACACAGGGGAATCCCCATAAGGTTAACAGCTGATCTTTCAGCAGAAACTCTGCAAGCCAGAAGGGATTGGCAGCACATATTTAAACTGATAAAGGAGAAAAACCTGCAACCAAGATTACTCTACCCAGCAAGGATCTCATTCAGATTTGATGGAGAAATTAAAACCTTTACAGACAAGCAAAAGCTGAGAGAGTTCAGCACCACCAAACCAGGTTTAAAACAAATGCTAAATGATCTTCTCTAGGCAAGAAACACAGGAGAAGGAAAAGACCTACAATAACAAACCCAAAACAATTAAGACAATGGAAATCAGAACATACATGTCGATAATTACCTTAAATGTAAATGGATTAAATGCTCCCACCAAAAGACACAGACTGGCTGAATGGATACAAAAACAAGACTATTCATGCAAATGGAATCCAAAAGAAAGCTGGAGTAGCAATTCTCATATCAGACAAAATAGACTTTAAAATAAAGACTATTAGAAGAGAAAAAGAAGGACACTACACAATGATCAAGGGATTGATCAAAAAAGAAGATATAACAATTGTAAATATTTATGCACCCAACATAAGAGCACCTCAATACATAAGGCAAATACTAACAGCCATAAAAGGGGAAATCGACAGTAACACATTCATAGTAGGGGACTTTAACACCCCACTTTCACCCATGGACAGATCATCCAAAATGAAAATAAATAAGGAAACACAAGCTTTAAATGATACATTAAACAAGATGGACTTAATTGATATTTATAGGACATTCCATCCAAAAACAACAGAATACACATTTTTCTCAAGTGCTCATGGAACATTCTCCAGGATAGATCATATCTTGGGTCACAAATCAAGCCTTGGTAAATTTAAGAAAATTGAAATTGTATCAAGTATCTTTTCCGACCACAACGCCATGAGACTAGATATCAATTACAGGAAAAGATCTGTAAAAAATACAAACACATGGAGGCTAAACAATACACTACTTAATAATGAAGTGATCACTGAAGAAATCAAAGAGGAAATTAAAAAATACCTAGAAACAAATGACAATGGAGACACGACGACCCAAAACCTATGGGATGCAGCAAAAGCAGTTCTAAGAGGGAAGTTTATAGCAATACAATCCTACCTTAAGAAACAGGAAACATCTCGAATAAACAACCTAACCTTGCACCTAAAGCAATTAGAGATAGAAGAACAAAAAAACACCCCAAAGTTAGCAGAAGGAAATAAATCATAAAGATCAGTTCAGTAATAAATGAAAAAGAAATGAAGGAAACAATAACAAAGATCAATAAAAGTAAAAGATGGTTCTTTGATAAGATTAAAAAAAAAAAGATAAACCATTAGGCAGACTCATCAAGAGAAAAAGGGAGAAGAATCAAATCAATAGAATTAGAAATGAAAAAGGAGAAGTAACAACTGACACTGCAGAAATACAAATGATCCTCAGAGGTTACTACAAGCAACTCTATGCCAATAAAATGGACAACCTGGAAGAAATGGACAAATTCTTAGAAATGCACAACCTGCCAAGACTGAATCAGGAAGAAATAGAAAATATGAACATGGTAATCACAAGCACTGAAATTGAAGCTGTGATTAAAAATCATCCAACAAACAAAAGCCCAGGACCAGATGGCTTCACAGGAGAATTCTTTCAAACGTTTAGAGAAGAGCAAACACCTATTCTTCTCAAGTTCTTCCAAAATACAGTGTAAACGTAAAATAGACAGCTAGTGGGAAGCAGCCGCATAGCACAGGGAGATCAGCTTGGTGCTTTGTAACCACCTAGAGGGCTGAGATAGGGAGGGTGGGAGGAAGGGAGATGCATGAGGGAAGAGATATGGGAACATATGTACATGTATAACTGATTCACTTTTTTATAAAGCAGAAACTAACACACCATTGTAAAGCAATTATACTACAATAAAGAAGAAAAAGAACAAAAAAGATGTACCCTAGGACATGGGATCTGAGGAGTTTAGACTTGCCAGCCTCCATAACTGCAGGAGCCAATATAAGCCAATTCATCAAAATGAATTGATTGATTCAGAATTATTGATTCTGAATCCTGTTGATTCTGTTTCTCTGTAGCACCCTGAATAATACAAGTACAGTTGACAGCAGAATGCAGGTTAATCTTTACTCATCTCAAGGCTGAATCCATGAATTATCTGCTCTATGAAATCTTTACTGGTCCTATTAGAGAGATTAAGTCACCATGTTTTCATGTTTCTCTAGTCCCTAAAAAATTGATCACTAAAACTCCCTCTGGCAAGAGCATTGCAATCACAACTAACTGCTGAACAATCATCAACAGGAAGATACTGGAACTCACCAAAAAACATATCCAATATCCAAATACAAAGGAGAAGCCACAATGAGATGGTAGGAGGGGCACAATCACAAATAAAATCAAATCCCATAACTGCTGTGTGTGTGACTTACAAACTGGAGAATGTTTAAACCACAGAAGTCCACCCATTAGAGTGCAGGTTCTGAGCCCCACGTCAGGCTTCCCAACCACGGGGGCTGGCAATGGGAAGAGGAATTCCTAGAGAATCAGACTTTGAAGGTTACAGGGATTTGATTACAGGACTTCAACAGGACTAGGGGAAACAGAGACTCCACTCCTGGAGGTCACACACAAAGTAGTGCGCACATTGGGACACAGGGCAAGGAGCAGTGACCCCACAGGAGACTGAACCAGAGCTACCTGCTAGTGTTGCATGGTCTCCTGCAGAGGCGGGGTGTGGCTGTGTCTCACTGTGAGGAAAAGGACACTGGCAGCAGAAATTCTAGGAAGTACTCCTTGGTATGAGCCTTCCCAGAGTCCTCCATTAGCCCCACCAAAGAGCCAGGTAGGCTCCAGTGTTGGGTCATCTCAGGCCAAACAACCCACATAGAGGGAACCCAGCCCCACCCATAAGTAGACAAGCAGATTAAAGTTTTACTGAGCTCTGCCCACCAGAGCAACACCCAGCTCTACCCACCACCAGTCGCTCCCATCAGGAAACTTCCACAGGCCTCTTAGATAGCCTCATCCACCAGAGGGCAGACAGCAGAAGCAAGAAGAACTACAATCCTGCAGCCTGCGGAACAAAAACCACATTCAGAGAAATATATACAAAGTAAAAAGGCAGAGGACTATGTACCAGATGAAGGAACAAGACAAAGCCACAGAAAAACAACTAAATGAAGTAAAGATAGGCAACTTTCCAGAAAAAAAAAATCAGAATAATGATAGTAAAGATGATCCAGGACCTCAGAAAAAGGATGGAGGCAAAGATCGGGAAGATGCAAGAAATGTTTAACAAAGACCTAGAACAATTAAAGAACAAACAAACAGAGATGAACAATAAAACAACTGAAATGAAAAATACACTAGAAGCAATCAATAACAGAATAACTGAGGCAGAAGAACAGATAAGTGACCTGGAAGACAGAATGGTGAGATTTACTGCTGTGGAACAGAATAAAGAAAAAAGAATGAAAAGAAATGAAGACAGCCTAAGAGACCTCTGGGAAAACATTAAACACAACAGTCGCATTATAGCGGCTCCAGAAGGAGAAGAAAGAGAGAAATGACCCGAGAAAATATTTGAAGAGATTATAGTTGAAAACTTCCCTAACATGGGAAAGGAAATAGCCACCCAAGTCCAGGAAGCGCAGAGAGTCACAGGCAGGATAAACCTAAGGAGAAACACACTGAGACACATAGTAATCAAATTGGCAAAGTTAAAGACAAAGAAAAATTATTGAAAGCAGCAAGGGAAAAATGACAAATAACATACATGGGAACTCCCATAAGGTTAAGACCTGATTTCTCAGCAGAAACTCTACAAGCCAGAAGGGAATGGCATGACATATTTAAAGTGATGAAAGGGAAGAACTTACAACCAAGATTACTCTACCTGTCAATGATTTCATTCATATTCAATGGAAAAATCAAAAGCTTTACAGACAAGCAAAAGCTAAGAGAATTCACCACCACCAAACCAGCTCTACAACAAATGCTAAAGGAACTTTCCTAAGTGGGAAACACAAAAGAAGAAAAGGAACTACAAAACCAAACCCATAACAATTAAGAAAATGGTAATAGGAACACACATATTGATAATTACCTTAAACATGAATGGATTAAATGCTCCAATGAAAAGACACAAGCTCGCTAAATGGATACAAAAACAAGACCTATATATATGCTGTCTACAAGAGACCAACTTCAGACCTAGAAACACATACAGACTGAAAGTGAGGGGATGGAAAAATATATTCCATGAAAATGGAAATCAAAAGAAACTGGAGTCACAATACTCATATCAGATAAAATAGACTTTAAAATAAAGAATGTTCCAAGAGACAAGGCAGGACACTACATAATGATTAAGGGATCAATCCAAGAAGGTATAACAATTATAAATATATATGCACCTAACATAGGAGCACCTCAATACATAAGCCAAATGCTAACAGCAATTAAAGAGGAAATTGACAGTAACACAATAATAATGGGGGACTATAACACCTCACTTATACCAAGAGACAGATCACCTAAACAGAAAATTAATAAGGAAACACAAGCTTTAAATGACACAGCACACCAGATCGATTTAATTGATATTTATATGACATTCCATCCAAATACAGCTGATTCCACTTTCTTCTCAAGTGCGCATGGAACATTCTCCAGGTTAGATCACATCTTGGGTCACAAATCAAGCCTCAGTAAATTTAAGAAAATTAAAATCATATCAAGCATCTTTTCTGGTCACAAAGATTAGAAATCAATAACAGGGAAAAAAAAAAACATAAAAAACACAAACACATGGAGGCTAAACAATACATTACTAAATAACCAAGAGATCACTGTAGAAAGCAAAGAGGAAATCAAAAAATACCTAGAGACAAATGACAATGAAAACACTATGATCCAAAACCTATGGGATGCAGCAAAAGCAGTTTTAACAGGGAAGTTTATAGCAATACAAGCCTACCTCAAGAAACAAGAAATATCTCAAATAAACCATCTAAACTTATACATAAAGGAGCTAGAGAAAGAACAAACAAAACCCAAAGTTAGCAGAAGGAAACAAATCATAAAGATCAGAGCAGAAATAAATGAAATAGAAACAAATAAAACAATAGCAAAGATGAATAAAACTAAAAGCTGGTTCTTTCAGAAGATAAACAAGATTGATAAACCATTAGTCAGACTCATCAAAAACAAGAGGGAGAGGACGCATATCAATAAACTTAGAAATGAAAAAGAAGGTACAACAGACACCACAGAAATACAAAGCATCCTAAGAGGCTACTACATGCAACTATATGCCAATAAAATGGACAATCTGGAAGAAATGTACAAATTCTTAGAAATGCAGAACCTTCCAAGACTGAACCAGGAAGAAATAGAAAATATGAACAGACCAATCACAAGTAATAAAATTGAAACTGTGATTAAAAATCTTCCAAAAAACAAAAGTCCAGGACCAGATGGCTTCACAGGTGAATTCTATCATTTAGAGAAGAGCTAACACCCATTCTTCTCAAACTCTTCTAAAAATTTGCAGAGGAAGGAACAGTTCCCAAACTCATTCTATGAGGCCACCATCACCCTGATACCAAAACCAGACAAAGATACTCTAAAAAAAAGAAAATTACAGACCAATACCACTGATGAATATAGATGCAAAAATCCTCAACGAAATACTAGCAAACAGAATCCAACAACACATTAAAAGGATCATACACCATGATCAAGTGGGATTTATCCCAGGGATGCAAGGATTCTTCAATATATGCAAATCAATCAATGTGATACACCATATTAACAAATTTAATAATAAAAGTCATATGATCATCTCAGTAGATGCAGAAAAAGCTTTTGACAAAATTCAACACCCATTTATGACAAAAACTCTCCAGAAAGTGGGCTTAGAGGGAACCTACCTCAACATAATAAAGGCATTATACAACAAACCCACAGCAAACATCATTCTCAATGGTGAAAAACTGAAAGCATTTCCTCTAAGATCAGGAACAAGACAAGGATGTCCACTCTCACCACTATTATTCAACATAGTTTTGGAAGTCCTAGCCATGGCAATCATAGAAGAAAAAGTAAAAGGAATACAAATTGTAAAAGAAGAGGTAAAACTGTCACAGTTTGCAGATGACATGATACTATATATACAGAATCCTAAAAATGCCACCAGAAAACTACTAGAGCTAATCAATGAATTTGGTAAAGATGCAGGATATAAAATTAATGCACCAAAATCTCTGCCATTCCTATACACTAATGATGAAAAATCTGAAAGGGAAATTAAGGAAACACTCCCATTTACCATTACAACAAAAAGAATAAAATACCTAGGAATAAAACTATCTATGGAGACAAAAGACCTGTATGCAGAAAACTCTAAGACACTGATGAAAGAAATTAAAGATGATACAAACAGATGGACAGATATACCATGGTCTTGGATTGGAAGAATCAATATTGTGAAAATGACTATACTACCCAAAGCAATCTACAGATTCAATGCAATCCCTATCAAATTACCAATGGCATTTTTTACAGAACTAGAACAAAAAATCTTAACATTTGTATGGAGACACAAAAGACCCTGAATAGCCAAAGCAGTCTTGAGGGAAAAAAAAAACGGAGCTGGAGGAATCAGACTCCCTGACTTCAGACTATACTACAAAACTACAGTAATCAAGACTATATGGTACTGGCACAAAAACAGAAATATAGATCAATGGAACAGGATAGAGTGTCCAGAGATAAACCCATGCACAAATGGTCAACTAATCTATCACAAAGGAGGCAAGGATATACAATAGAGAAAAGGCAGTCTCTTCAATAAGTGGTGTTGGGAAAACTGGACAGCTACATGTAAAGGAATGAAATTAGAACACTGCCTAACACCATACACAAAAATAAACTCGAAATGGATTAGAGACCTAAATATAAGACCAGACACTATAAAACAGAGGAAAACACAGGAAAAACACTCTTTGACATAAATCACAGCAAGATCTTTTTTGATCCACCTCCTAGAGTAATGGAAATAAAACCAAAAATAAACAAATGGGACCTAATGAAATGTAAAAGCTTTTGCAAAGCAAAGGAAACTATGAACAAGATGAGAAGACAGCCCTCAGAATGGGAGAAAATATTTGCAAACGAATCAACAGAAAAAGGATTAATCTCCAAATCATACAAGCAACTCATGCAGCTCAATATCAAGACAATAAACAACCCAATCCAAAAATAGGCCAAAGACCTATATAGACATTTCTACAACGAAGACATAAAGATGGCCAAGAGGCACATGAAAATATGCTCAACATCACTAATTATTAGAGAAATGCAAATCAAAACTACAATGAGGTATCACCTCACACCAGTTAGAATGGGTCTCATCAGAAAATCTACAAGCAACAAATGCTGGAGAGGGTGTGGAGAAAGGGAACCCTCTTGCACTGTTGGTGGGAATGTAAATTGATACAGCCACTATGGAGAACAGCATGGAGGTTCCTTAATAAATTAAAAATAGAATTATCATATGACCCAGCAATCCCACTACTGGGCATATACCCAGAGAAAACCATAATTCAAAAAGACACATGCACCCCAGTGTTCATTACAGCACTATTTACAATAGCCAGATCACGGAAGCAAACTAAATGCCCATCGATAGACAAATGGATAAAGAAGATGTGGTACATATATACAATGGAATATTACTCAGTCATAAAAAGTAATGAAATTGGGTCATTTGCAGAGACGTGGATGAATCTAGAAGCTGTCATACAGAGCAAAGTAAGTCAGAAAAAGAAAAACAGATATCATATATTAACGCATATATGTGGAACCTAGAAAAATGGTACAGATGAACCGGTTTGCAGGGCAGAAATTGAGACACAGATGTGGAGAACAAACACATGGACACCAAGGGGGGAAAGTGGCATGGGGGGTGGGGGAGTGGTGGTGGGATGAATTGGGAGACTGGGATTGACATATATACACTAATATGTATAAAGTGGATAACTAATTAGAACCTGCTGTATAAAAAAAATATTAAATTTAAGAATTAAAAAAAAGAAAACATCACCACAGTAATTATCCATAATGCAATTATTTGCTTAACTTATCTTTTGCATTAGACTCTTAAATTCCTCAAAGACAAAATAATACCCTCAATATCATTAGTGCCTAAAATACTACACTACCTAGCAAGTATCATTTATTAATATATTCTGAGTGAGTTAGTTAAGGTATACTTTAGGACCAAAATGGTAAAGTATACCATACCAAAGTACTGGAATGGTAGCCAAGGAAGTAGAACATTCCAAGAGGAGAGAGGATGATTAGTATAGTCAAACAACACAAACAAATCAGGGGAGATAAGAAATGAAAAGTACTCATTGGTTTAGCTATTGGGAAATGATGAACACAATGGCAGTTTCTGAAAATCACTTAGAATGAAACTATACATTATCCTGAGCTGAGACATTAACATGGAAATTGAGGGAGATGAGAGCTAGTCACTTGAAAAATATATTAAGAACTACTTATTGAGTGGCTACTAGTGCTATTATTTTACTTAGGAGTCATATAAAAGGAAAAGTAAGTGATGACATATAAGTTTGAAAGAATATTTATTATCCTATAAAAAAATAATACCCCCAAATTTTACAGATATTTTAAGGTTGTGGTAGGTAGAATTCTAAAGGTGCCAGCACATGATTTCTGTCCCTTGGTTATTCAACTAAACACTAATCTGGATACTGTTGTGAAGGAATTTTGCAGGTGTAATTAAAGTCCCAAGTCAGGTGACCTTAAAACACAAAGATTATTTGGGTGGGCCTGACCCAGTTGGGTGAAAACCACTGAAAGCAGAGACTTTCTCCAGATGGTAGCAGAAGAGAAAATTAAATAGATTCAAGCATAAGGATTTGACACACTGTTGCTTGTTTGAAGAAGGTAAAGGAATGCAGGCAGCTTCTAAGAGGAGGGAACTGCCTCAGCTAACAACCAGAAAAAGAATGGAGCCCTCACACCTACATCCTCAAGAAAGTGGATTCTGCCAACCAGGAAAATGAGTGTGAAATCAGATTCTTCCCTGGAGCCTTCAGATAAGAGCCCAGCCCAGCTGACATATGATTTCAGTCTTTCCAGATTTAAAGCAGAGAACTCAGTTGAACACTCCTGGACTTCTGACCTAAAGAAATCATATGATTATTTGTTACACATTAATAGAAAAGTAATAGAAGTTACCAAATAGCTCCATTATGGATTATATTGTTACATGTAACATAAATGTTCCACAGGTATTTTTTGAGAAAGTACCCTTCCACCAGAACTGTGATATGTGATAATAAGACATCACTTTCTATTTCCCTGACCAGACACATATTGAATTTATCTGATTATTAGTGTATTCTTTAAAATTGTGAAAATAATCTTATGTCTCAGAATGAATTTTTAAAATAATAGAATAAACCTCAATCAGTTAAAATACCTGACCAGTACTTGGGTTCAATGGACAACAGCTGCCACAGAGGGTCATATTAGAATAAGCACAGATCTAGGAACCAAAATATTTAGATTCATATTTTGTGTAAGTCTCACTTTCCTTTCTCTTATAAAATGAGAAAATATGTGTCTTCTCTATTTCACAAAAAATTTTGTTAGGATGACATGGCTGTAAAACACACCATACAAGTGCAAATAGCTGCTAGTTATGTTTAGCTGCAGTAGTAAAAGATATCACAGACCAGACCCAAGTTTCCTGCCTTTCCTGCATGACTGGGCAGCTGAATAATCACTTTGACCTAGAACCACAGGATGAAAAAAGGCAGAGCCAAACACCATGTAATTAACAGCCACATTGCATCTGAACCCCACCTGAATGCTCAAAGGATGCCCACTTCAGCTGTGACACCCTCAGCTTTCACACTGGTCCTCTAGCAGGAGGCCTGTTCACCTGAAGGAAAGACCAATATTTTGTTTTTGTTTTCTTTTGCACAGAGGTGCTTTGCTCTTATTTTCTCTTAAATCCTGGTGCATTGCTTCATCTGCCCAGAGAAGGAACATTTCTCTTCTCTTAACCCCTAGGTAGGCTAAACAAGTATTTTAAAACCTTAACTTCTAATTTTAATTCCGTAGAACAACAGTCTCCTCAAAACTGTTACATTAAGGTTTTAGAAAATCCCATTTCTGCTCTTGAAAGACAATGTCAATAGAATGAGAAGATAAGACACATACTAGGAGAAAATATTTGCAAAAGACACATCTAATAAATTAGTTACACAAAACATGCAAAGGAGTCAAAATTAAACATTAAGAAAACAAATAACCTGATTAAAAAATGGGCCAAAGACCTTAATAGATACTTCACCAAAGAAAACGTACACATGGCAAATAAGTAAACATGTTTCACATATATGTCATCAGGAAAGTGCAAATTAAAGCAAGATACTACTACATATCTATGAGTGGCCCAAATCCAGGGAAGACTGACAATACCAAATGCTGGTTAGGATGTGGAACAATGGGAACTCTTATTCATTCATATCTGGTGGCTATTCAAACTGGCACAGCTGTTTCAAAAGACGTTTTGTCAATTTCTTATAAAACTAAACATACGCTTACCATATGATCCAAGGAGTGCACATTTTGTATTTACCAAAGGAGCTGAAAATTTCTGGCCATACAAAAAACCTACACATGGATGCTTATAGCAGCTTTATTTCATCATTGCCAAAACTTGGAAACAACCAAGATGAATTCATCTTCAGACAATGAATGGATAAACTCTGGTACATGCTGACAATGGAATATTATTGAGTACAAAAAAAGTGAGCTATCAAGACATAAAAAGACATGGAGGAAACTTCAATCCATATTACTAAGTGAAAGAAGCCAACCTGAAAGGCTACATACTGTATGATTTCAACTACATGACATTCTGGAAAAGGTAAAACTATGGAGTCAATAAAAAGATCAGTGGTTGCCAGGGGTAGGGATGGGGAGACATGAACAGGTACAGCACAGAAGATTTTTAATGCATTCACATTACTCTGTATGATATTATATTGATGGGTTTATGCCGTTATACATTTATCCAAAGCCATAGAATAAGGAGTTAACCCTAAATTAAACTATAAACATTGGTTGGTTATGATGTGTCAATGTAGGTTCATCAATTGTAACAAATGTATCACTCTGGTGGGGGAATGTTGATAGCAGAGAAAGCTAAGCATGTGCAGGTGCAGAGAATATATGGGAAGTCTCTGTCCATTCCTCTCAAGTTTGCTATGAGCCTAAAACTGCACTAAACAAAATAAAGCCTTTAAAAAGATCCTGTAGGAAAAGTATCCAAAATAGAAAATACTTTGATGACATGGCTCATGTTAAAGTAAATGCTTACAAACAATTGTATGCGGAAGGGCACCCAACTCTATTTAATAGGCACTTAGGCTAAGCAATCAGTAAGTGAATGTGAGCTTTTCCAGACACAGTCTCCCAATATGGCTATAAAATCTTAACTAGTGCTCGTTCTTTCTACATACCTGTTTATGATTAGGATTAAATTATATTTTAGTAGTGCTCACTGAGGAGTCTCTAAGGCTTCTTTATTACCATCTATAAAATTCAGGATGTTACTCTTTACTGTACTGTTTTACTTAGTAGATGTGTATTAACTCATTTCCCATATGAAATACTAGCAGATAGTAAAAAAAAAAAATAAAAAAAGGAAAGAAAAGAAAAAGAATGTAGTAAGTACATATTTAAGACGTTACTTTAGTAAAAATGAACATTTCCTTTAGTAATGATTGCAAATAATATAATTTTCATGATATACTTGAAGTCATGTATATTTATAAATTAGCTTCTACTTGATACAAATATTATTTGGGCTGAGGTGAGATTTAGAAGTGATCTAAAGTATGGCTTCTGATCAAAATACCTCTGGAGTTGAACTTGATGTTATTTTAAAATAAGTTCCTATTCTATCTGACAAGCAAATATCATTCTCTCCAGGGATTCTCCCCTTCCTTCTTCTGTACATGGAACCTGTTCTCAAGAAGAGCTACACAATATTTTTGGAAACTTCAATGTCTCCATCACATCTACTTCAGTATATCAATCCATTTATTCTTTTATTTTAAAACTAATTTTAAACGAGCCTTTATCATTTGAAAGCTATTTTATTGTACTTGGGTGACTAAGAACATGCAAATCTAGACCTAGTCTGATTATTTTGAAAATGAAAATTAACCAGAATTATAACAAATGAACCCACTCATGTATTCTTTATAACACTCACTTAAAAGTAATTTTTCAGCACAGTATTTCTCTTTGAAAATGCTTATTTTCAAAGGGAAATACTGTGCTGAAAAAATATCTAAATGGAAACCACTTGAGTTGATTTTTCAGATGAGAAACATGAAAAATTCAGGTGGAATAGAAAAGACTGGAGTAGGGCTTCCCTGGTGGCACAGTGGTTGAGAATCTGCCTGCCAATGCAGGGGACATGGGTTCGAGCCCTGGTCTGGGAAGACCCCACATGCTGTGGAGCAACTGGGCCCATGAGCCACAGCTACTGAGCCTGCATATCTGGAGCCTGTGCTCTGCAACAAGAGAGGCCACGATAGTGAGAGGTCCGCACACCGCGATGAAGAGTGGCCCCTGCTTGTCACAACTAGAGAAAACCCTCGCACAGAAACGAAGACCCAACACAGCCATAAATTAATTAATTAATTAATTTTAAAAAATAGCAGATACCAAGAAATGGGATGAGGGAGATTTAAAAAAAAAAAAAGACTGGAGTAGTTTAATTACTGATTTGTGATAAAGGACATTATAAAAGAGCATAAACCACAATGAGCTATCACCCCACACCCACTAGAATGGTTATGGTCAGTATGTAATAATAAAAACTGGTAATAATATAGAGTAATAGGAACCCCCATATTGTGTTGTTGTGAATGTAAAATTTAGCCACTTTGGAAAACAGTCTGGCCGTTCATCAAAATTTTAAATATAGTTTCTTTATGACCCCGCAATCCCACTCCTAGTTATATATCCCAAAGAAATGAAAACTCATCCACACGGAAACATTCATATTAATGCTCTTAAGAGCATTCTTCAAATTAGGCAAAAAGTGGAAGCAACCCAAACATCTATCAAGTGATGAATGGATAAATAAAATGTGGTATAACCATATAATGGAATATTTTTTAGCAATAAGAAAGAAGGAAATACTGATACATGCTACAATGTGAATGAACTTTGAAAATATCATGCTAAGTGAAATAAGTCAGTCACAAAGGACCAGGTGTTATTGATTATTTTATATGAAATACCAATACAAGGCAAATCTATCACTATAGACTGAATGTTTATGTCTCCCCAAAATTCAGAGTGGACCACTCATGAGTGAGATTAGTACCCTTATAAAAGAGACTCCAGAGAGATTCCTTGCCCTTGCTACCATGTGAGTACACCACTAGGAGACAGCCATCTATGAACCAGGAAGTGGGTTCTCACCAGACCCCAAATCTGTTGGCCCCTAATCTCAGATTTCCAGACTCCAGAACTGTGAGAAAAAAATGTTTGCTGTTTAAAGCACTCAGTTTATGATATTTCGTTATAGCAGCCTAAACAGACTAAGACACCTATAGAAACAAAAACTAGATTAGTCGCTTCTTGGGTTGAGGCATGGGGAAGGGGGAGTAGAGAGTGATCACTAAGGGGGACAGGTCTGTTGTGGCCTCTCGCGTTGCGGAGCACAGGCTCCGGACACGCAGGCCCAGCGGCCATGGCTCACGGGCTTAGCCGCTCCACGGCATGTGGGATCTTCCCGGACCAGGGCACGAACCTGCGTCCCCTGCATCGGCAGGCAGACTCTCAACCACTACACCACCAGGGAAGCCCAGGATTTCCTTTTGAAGTAATGAACACATTCTAAAATCAATTGTGGTGATTGATGCACAGCTCTGAATTTACTTAAACTCATTAAACTATACACCTTAAAACGGTGAATGGTATGGTATGTAAACTATTTCTAAATGAAGTTTTAATATTTTAAAAATGTCTTATACCTTCTGAGGGCAAAAGAAAGAGAGAGCATAATTTTATTTTACATAGCTTTATTTTCTAACATGAAGTTTTCCTAAATTTTAACATTTATAGTTCACTCATGAGTATGTTGGAATCTTTTAAAATGTATATGTAAGCTGGGTATACTATACTAAATTTTATTATAGTGTATATAATATTAAACTTAGGGCAATTTGTACCTTTCACTTATTTCTCAACATTTAAAGAAAGACTTCATTTTCTTGACAGTAGCCCATTTTCCTAAAGCTTTATTCTAATTTCATTTGAAGACAGTTATGCATATCTTTTTGAACTCAGAGATAATTGTTGATATTTATACTTTTTAAAAAAAACTTAGGTGTTTAGCACAATGCAATGCTCTGGATGAGGATGGAACAATGGCCTTCCTCAGTTGTATATCATGTGCGTCTCTTGAAAAGAACTTAGACCTGCCTGTTGAAATTCCAAGAGCTATTCTTTTGCTATAAAATTTCTAAGTGTTAATTGAAGCTTGAGGAAGGGTGTTATATTGATAAAGTTATTCAAGTAAAATGTTAGATTTTCGTTTCTTCTCTTTATATTCCTAAACTGCTCCACCGTATATGAAGTATACTTCTTCTACTTAAGTAAAACATAAGCACATGACAAAGCAAGTCTCATAATTAAGAAGAGAATGAAATATTTTGACTCAGTGATGCAGACTAAGTGTTCTGTGATGCCAATTTTCCACCACTATGTGGGGATTAAAGTAAAGAAAAAGGTATACGCTTTATTCACTGCATCTGACAATGAGTAACTGTATCTACTATATTCTGTGCACTCTGCTAGATCACGGCATAAAATATAGAAATCATGATAGCACTGCTCCAGAGAAAGTCTCAGCATAAATCTTCATGTATAAGTGACATCTTTCCTATGGTACATAATGTAAAGAAATTTACCATTTTCTGAAGCAGCAACTGTGATGTTGTACCATGGAGTTTCTTCTCTATCAAGAACCTTGGTAGTCTTAATGGTCCCAGTGTTGGCATCAATGTTGAAAAACCTGTCATCTTCAGCATTGTAGTCGATGAAGTATCTAGAGAAAAAAAAAAAATTGGATACTCTTTTACTTGATGCTATAATGAAGAAAAGAATACTGAAACAAGGGAGGTATTAAATCTACTATACTCAAATATTGAAATATGCATTTTTACTTCCCATATTTGGCCCTTAAGATTTGTCCCCTGTTTTATATTTGCATAGAAATGATATCAATTATTTTTCTGTCAGTCCTTAATTAAGGTTTAATTCAATTACTAATTCAAAAAGTTAAAAATCAAAACACTAAACTCCATGAATAGAATAGTAGGTAGTAGATAGCAAAAACACAGTAATTAATAAGGGAAGGATTAAAAAAACTGCCTCTGTGAAGACCATAGTACATTAAGAAAAAAAATAAACCTTTAATGAAACTTCTCATTGCTATATGTACAATGTTTTTAGGATAACAGATGTCAAAGATTAATTTATCTTGGAATTTCATCATGCTGAGGTTTGAAGATAAATACAAAATGAAAAACAAAACATTTTAATTAATGACCATTGTGTCTCCATCACCTAGAAACTTGTTTGGTCAAAGAATGAGAAAATAAACAGGAAGTAGTTTGCATCCTCAGCCACAAATCTTCTTCCCTCACTAGCTCATGTAATTTTGTAGGGCTCTCTTCTATTAGGTTTGGCCTCCAGCTTACTTTGGCAATAGAATGAGTTGAAAGTGATGGTGTTCTGTTCCACATTTGGGTCTAGATTTCATGAGACTTAAAATTTTTCCTCTTATGCTCTGCCACTACCATAAGAAGCACATTCCAGGGCTAGACCACTGGTTCCCAGAAGAAAGATGAGCCCTCAGGGCAGAGTTGTCAGCTTCCCATCCTAGAGTAGAGCTACCTAGTAAATGAGCAAATGTAGGAATGAATGTTCTGGAGATTAGCAGACTTGGCAAAGAGAGGCCAGCCTAGTTCAGCTGTTCCTCAGCTAACTCACAGACACATACACCATGGTTATACATGCCTTTTTCCTATACCCTGAGTTTTGGGGTTTTACATTATTCAGCAGTAGTTAAGTAACATAAATGTGAATAAATAATATAGTCAACAATCATCATATGTTCTAGAAATGTTCCAAACTATTCCTAAAACAATTTAATGAGTTTTTTTTCTCCTCAAACCTCTAATACTTCTTCCCTCATCATTAATCTTAGCTTAAGTGACATTTCATCTACACCTGAAGAAAAAAAGATGAACTATTATGTGAAAAGTGCAAGGTGCAGAATATTTGAATAGAGGGAACTAAAGTGTAAAGATCCAAATTAAAGAAAAAGCTTGACTTGGTTTAAAAACAGATAGGTGTCTCAGTGTAGATGGCAGAATGAATGAAGTGGATGGCTAGGGCATAGGACAAGCAAGTCCTATAGCACATGGTAAAGAGTTTTAATTTTTTTTTATAAAATCAATGGGAAAACATTTTTAACAAAGGAAATAACGGATCTATTTACATTCTGGAAAAATGACAGTGGCTGCTTTGAATCTGGGATTATAGAATTCAGAAAAGAAATGATGTCATCATGGACAAAAGTAGAAAAATTAGAAGAAAATTAAGTGTATAAAATAGTGCTATATATTGACTACAACCTATAAAGCTTTTTGTTGTAGTGGCATTGGTAAAAAGAAGAAATTACAAATGACTCAATTTTTGTGTTGTATCTGTATATTTGATCTAGCATATAATTAATAAGCCCATTCATGGAGCTGGATAAAAAGTTAGGGGAAAGATTCCCTTTGGGAGAAAAAGAGTTTGGGAGAAATCAATGATTTTGACATGTTATATCTTAGATGTCAATTAAATAAACATATGGAATAAAAAGAAGAAAATTAGAAATGAGTGTGGAGTTCAAGTGTACTTTCTGAACAGGAAATATAAATTTGAGATAGATCAGCCTAAATGTAAAATAATGGGAACAATCTCATCTGGGAGAGAATTGTAAGAGAAAAGGAAGGGAAAGATTGAGCAGTACAGCATCCAATCTTTTAAGTCTAAAGCAGTCCAGCATCTGAATAGGAGAAGGTACCAGCAAAAGGAGAGGAACAGCCCAGGGGAGAAGGAAAACTGGGAGGGAAAGGAGGCATAGAAGTCAAGAAAGGAGTGTTCTAAGTGGACAGCTGAGGTAAAATTTATTAAGTTTAGTGGGGTTAGTAAAGGCTGAATTGGATATGACAGGATGGACATCATTGGTTAATTTGAAAAGAGTAGTTTCAATAAAATATGAAAGGATGGAAGTTTTACTGTAGTGGATTCTAAAGTATATTGAATGTGAATATAGGAAATCCATGAGTCCTGAGACTTTATCGGATAATAGTACCTGAAGTAAAGGTGAGAAAAATGGTTCCTTATGTCATCAGAGAAGTGAGTTCAACAAATTAATTTTTTTCTGATATGGGAAATATTAGTCACTGTCTTTGTTGAAGAATATAATAATTTTGAAAGAGGGAGGAAAAAAGGGGACTCCCTGGCAATCCAGTGGTTAAGATTCCACACTTCCAATTCGGGGTTGGGGTTCGAGCCCTGGTCAGGGAACTGAGATCCCACATGCCATGTGGTGCAGCCAAAAAAAAAAAAAAAAAGGGGGAGGGGGAGTATCTATAAAGAGAAAATTCATGAGAAGGTGAACAGACTGTGTTCCAGGGCACAAATATAAGGATTTCCACTAAAAGTAACAGAGACACTTCTTCCATTTCAACATGAGGAAAATCTCAGAAGACAGGTGATTGTGGTGATGGAAATATTACAAACATCATCATACTTTCTAGAAGAGAATATAAGCATAACTGAAATACAACCTGTGTCTTGCATAGGCATAAGGTGTTAACAGGGTACCTAGAACATATCACTCAGGTATAAACCTCATAACAACCTGTGGACACACATGCTCAAACATAGCAGAAGATATTAATAGCACCACAGAGATCCAAGTTATAGAGCATCCCAAGAAATCTAGGAGCTCATTTAGTGAAAATAACACCTGACAAAAACAGAAGACATCACTTAAAACTGTGTGACCAAAACAAGGAATTGGCTATTTTGTGTACCGGTTGTTCTAATAATAATTATATGTTAATTAAAGAAAATTCAACATGCAAAATCAATTTAAATGAGAAAAGATAGGGGTACAAAGAAAATCTGATTCAAAGAGACACGTGATCCAGACACTACAGAATAGTGGTAAAGAGGTATGCCATTGGGCTTTCCCAAAGCATTAGGCCATGGTGCACTGAAACTGGTTTACTTTCTTTTTTTCTTTTTTAACATCTTTATTGGAATATAATTGCTTTACAATGGTGTGTTAGTTTCTGCTTTATAACAAAGTGAATCAGTTATACATACACATATGTTCTCATATCTCTTCCCTCTTCCATCTCCCTCCCTCCCACACTCCCTATCCCACCCTCTAGGTGGTCACAAAGCACCGAGCTTAACTCCCTGTGCTATTCGGCTGCTTCCCACTAGCTATCTATTTTAAGTTTGGTACTGTATATATGTCCATGCCACTCTCTCACTTTGTCACAGCTTACCCTTCCCCCTCCCCATATCCTCAAGTCCATTCTCTGGTAGGTCTGTGTCTTTATTCCCGTCTTTCCCCTATATTCTTCATGACCCTTTTTTGTAATTCACATTCCCATGAGCAGTGCAAGAGTGTCCCCTTTTCTCCACACCCTCTCCAGATTTATTATTTCTAGATTTTTTGATCATGGCGATTCTGACTGTTGTGAGATGATATCTCATTGTACCTTTGATTTACATTACTATAATGATTAATGATGTTGAGCATTTGATCATGAGAGATTACTACAAACAACTCTATGGCAATAAAATGGACAACCTGGAAGAAATAGACACATTCTTAGAAATGCACAACCTGCTGAAACTGAACCAGGAAGAAATAGAAAATATGAACAGACCAATCACAATAACTGAAATTGAAACGATTATTAAAAATCTTCCGATAAACAAAAGCCCAGGACCAGATGGCTTCACAGGCGAGTTCTATCAAACATTTAGAGAAGAGCTAACACCTATCCTTCTCAAACTCTTCCAAAATATAGCAGAGAGAGGAATGCTCCCAAACTCATTCTACGAGGCCAACATCACCCTGATACTAAAACCAGACAAAGATGTCACAAAGAAAGAAAACTATAGGCCAATATCACTGATGAACATAGATGCAAAAATCCTCAACGAAATACTAGCAAACAGAATCCAACAGCACATTAAATGGATCATACACCATGATCAAGTGGGGTTTATTCCAGGAATGCAAGGATTCTTCAATATATGCAAATCAATCAACGTGATACACCATATTAACATATTGAAGGAGAAAAAACATATGATCATCTCAATAGATGAAGAAAAAGCTTCCGACAAAATTCAACACCCATTTATGATAAAAACCCTGCAGAAAGTAGGCATAGAGGGAACTTTCCTCAACATAATAAAGGTCATATATGACAAACCCGTAGCCAACATTGTCCTCAATGGTGAAAAACTGAAAGAATTTCCACTAAGATCAGGAACAAGACAAGGTTGCCCAATTTCACCACTCTTATTCAACATAGTTTTGGAAGTTTTAGCCACAACAAAAAGAAATAAAAGGAATCCAAATCGGAAAAGAAGTAAAGCTGTCACTGTTTGCAGATGACATGATACTATACATAGAGAGTCCTAAAGATGATCTACTTTCTTTGACTTGAGTTTATATCACAAAAAACCCCTCTCATAATATCCTTCCCCTGGGGCCTGACGCCGCTGAAGTCTGAATTGCTAAGGAGATGTGAGAAATCTTGTCACACTCAAGGAATAACATCCTTTAAAATGTAATCAGTTGACAGTCTGGTTATTATATCATCTAAAGTAACCTGTCTTCAAGACACTTTCCATTTTTGGGTAGTTTAAGAATAATGGTTCTTGTTTTCTAAAGTTGGACCTAAAATTTAAAAAATATTATTCAACTTCAATGTTTCCTGCAGCAACTATCAGCAAAGCTCAGATTACATTGTTATCAATGCAACCCTGTGTAATATAGAAGAACATGCCCCATTTTAGAAATCTGATCACTTCACAGCTGTCAGTCTGGAAGAAACTGGGATTTCTTCTGTTTATAAGCTAAATTAAGACTTTGAAAATGTACAGCCTCTTTATCAGAACAATCCCCTCTCTCTTAGGCACTTCACACAGAGATTTCCAACATTAAGTGCTAGTACTTGTGGTTAAATACTTTTAGAATACATATATTTTTTATTTGAATTTGAAAAATATATAACCTATGTTTAAATGGTAGGCATCATGTAAGGCATGTGTCCTCAGACTCAAGTTATTTACTTCTTAGTTTTCTATGTGACCTAACTCTCTTGGGAAATCTGCAACATAAGTGCTAGATATTAGGGCAATGCTTTGAGCCAAAAAGTCTTATTCATGGAATTGCAATTGAATTTTGACTCAAGTAGATCTAAATAGTTCTGCTTAAGTACCCTTGGATTTCTGCCTAGCCATAGTAATAATAACACAGAAAAAGGGAAAACAGAAATGTGAAAGAAACTATTCAAAACTATTTGGGGCGGGGGGGGGCGGGTGTTATATGTACAATGATTCAAGGCAAATTATTTAAAATTAAGAAGTTACATGGGTCCATAAAACTGTTTATCAAAAGAAATAGATAAAATATTCTCAGTAGGTAACTTTTCAAAATATTTTTGTAATAAAATACATTTATTTCCTTCACTAACCTTCAAAAAGTAAACACAACATCTTAATACTTCATGAACTTATATATATATATATTAAAGTTTTTTGCAAATGTTAATTTGACATTTTTAGATATATCCAGCAAGTATAAAATAAAGTAACCATTTGCTTAGGTGATATACGTTCTAACTCGGGATTGATTATGAAGCCTAAGGAATTAGAGTTTTGAGATTTTATTTTTAATATCTTAGATCATAGCTGCCAAAAATGAACCAGCGTAAATTGAGGCTATAGTGTATATAACTGGATAAAATGTTAAAAGATATTCTTCAAATTCTACTTTCCCCCTTAACATAAGACTATATAGAGATGATATTTGAGAATGGGAGGAAACATTTATACACATTTATAAGTTATTTAAAAAAGCAAACTGATATGAGATAATAAAGGCTAACATTTATGGATCCCTTACAATATACTATATTGTGCTTTAAATGTGTTCTAAACATTAGTTTACTACATACCCAGAACAACTGGATGAGATAGGTACTATTAATAGACACATTTTTTTATAGAGGAGAAAACCAATGCACAGGGTGATGGAGAATTTTATTCAACATCAAAGAGCTAGTTAGTGCAAGAGATTAAAAATTAATACAGTCAACTAAGAAATACTGGGAATCCCCTGGTGGTCCAGTGGTTAGGATACCACACTTCCACTGCAGGGGGTGCAGGTTTGATCCTTGGTCAGGGAACTAACATCCCACATGCTGCAGAGCATGGCCAAAAATAAATAAATAAATAAATGCAAGCACATTAAGAAACAAAACAAACACTTGTCCCTAAAACAAGTTTAAAAAATTAAGAAATATTTATAAGATCTTTTTTAAAGTAGACAATATTTGAAGCTTTACCCATTCATTCAAAGGATATTCATTTGAAGGAGTACAAGTACAAGAAAGATATTCATTTGAAGGAGTACAATAAAAAGAAATATTTAAAAGAGAGGAAATAGAAAGACCTGAGCATTATTTAGACATGACTTACTTAGGGAAACAAGTAGGCAAAAAAGAAAAAGGAAGTGTTTGCAAGGTAATACTGATTGATGCTCAGAGAATTTAAAATCAGAGGTCAGAGTAAAACTCTAAGCAATTAAAGTCTTCAGGGAAAACATGGGTGTGATCAGTCTTGAAGGATAAGTAACAGGAGAGATGTGTGTTAGAGATTATCTAGAAAGTATAAAATTTAGTAATCTCAGATGAGAGAGAGACAGATATCTTAGCTATTGTTTGTGAAGTGTGGTGATATTTTTCAGACCACTATTATTTTGATATTAGACTAGTAAGAGAGGAAGAAAGAGAGAGGTTTCATGTTGAGATTGTAGGTAGGATACAGACAGAAGTTCCCTCCTTCACTCCCACATTAATGCCCCAGTCAACATTACTACCCCTACACGGTGTTACACTAGAGTAGAAGAAATTACTTTAAAATAAAATATTCTTTGATATGGAATGAATTTGATTCAATCATATCATCGACTAAACCAACGAGAGAATGCTTGAGAGAGAGATTAGAGGTGGTTGGTGGGGAAAAATTCAACCTACAGTGCACTTCTGTATAGGTTGTTTTTTGAAGATTAATAGACGAAAAGAATGCCAAGGAAGGTTTACCCAAAACAAATTTCCCAATTTTCAGATATCATAGAGGTAATAACCTCTTCAGGCCACTGAAAAACATCTTCTACATTATTTTCCTCAGTGTATAATAAACTGTAGATCCTGGACTTGATTCATTCACTACTTAAAGATGAATTCTATGGAAATATGTTTCTAAAATAGATCCACCATACTGTGAAAATGGCATGGATCAATAATAAGAGAGTAAACACAGTCTTGGAAACCAAGTAAACGTGATGTTCATCACAGATAAAACCACTATTAGCCCTATGACCTCTCTGAGCTTTCTTTGTTAGTATAATGGAGATACCACCTACATCATAATTTTATTTTGACAATAAAGTGAGGTAATATATGAAAATATTTTATGTTTGAGTATCAAGTGATATGCTTCAGTAGATAAATGTTATTTGTCTTAATGTCTCTTAGGATGGTTTTCTCTTTTTTTCCTTTCTTGGAAAACTTGGTTCTATTTTGTTGAGACACTTCAAAAATAGTAAATGCTTTTTTTTTTTTTTTTTTTTTTTTTTTGGTTTGTTTTTTTTTTTTTTTCATTTATTTGTTGGTTTGTCTTTTTCTTTCTGGCAAAGTATGTGAACACAGTGGGATCTGAATAAGGGTTACTACTGAATGAACAAGAGTCTCCATACAAATAGCATGAACTGCTGTCCATTTCTAAAAAAAAAGAAATCTGTCAGAAAACTAAATTATTTTTAATTTCCTTCTCCATGCACATGAGTCAACTTTCATTTGGAAAGTTTATGAGAATAAAGTTCTTTTTCTTCCACCTGAATAGCATAGGTGTATGCCTTTGCCTCATAAGCAAATGAATAAACTAACCAGGCATTCAACAAATATAAAGAAGAACCTGTTAGTACCTAATGTAAAACTAAGTAAGGCATTTCATTGTAGCCTTTACTTCTTTTGTAAATATTTTGGTGGAAATAATCAGGCCAATAAATCATTATGCTTTACTTCTCAAGAGCAGTATGTTTTCATATAGAGATTACGATTTTATAGATTCCTAACGTTATCCTTTATACATATTCTTAATATTGTGTTTGAAATTTGTTACAATAACTCAGGAAATAAACTTTTTTTTTACAGTGTGTACTTAGTTCGTGTTTTCCTTTCATTGAGAGATATCTAAACATTGCAAAAAGGACAAATAAATGTACACTTTTTGCAGTATTTCATTTAACTTATAGTTCTCAAACTAATTTTAAGTTGTAATACAATTATCATTTTTAACGCCCATTTTTTTAGACCTCATGTAGAATCTAAGAAAAAGAGCCACCCCATAGTACATCTAGCTGATGCTTTAGACGAATCTACAGCATAAATGACCAAAAGGGTTACTGTGAGGGTGGAAATATCGAGGCAGATTCAAGGGCTACTCTAATACCATGATTACAGCACATTATAACATGAGCACCACTATAATCTCACTGCATCCTCCATGAAGTAGGTGTCAAGATAATATCCATTGGGTCGGCCAAAAAGTTCGCTTGGGTTTTTCTGAAGGGAAGCATCCGAACAAACTTTTTGGCCAAACCAATATACTAAATGCTACTTAAGAAATTGTATAATCAATGATCAGTAAGATGTTACCTATGGGGGATTGATAATCTCCTGGCTATAGACCAGAGGAAGTGTAATTAAGCTTGTGCCAGCTCAGATTTGTCCACTAGTCCTTTCGAGCCCTCTAATTTGACAATTCCATATTCAAACCCTGACTAATTTCATGCTGGCAGAGAAATGGGTCCTTTAAACACAGGAGATCTTGCAAAGTTGCCACTATAGTTTATAAACATGGGTTACAATTTTTATTCCTACAACTACTCTCTATTCTGTCATTCAATATATGCACCATTTCATATTTCTAGTAAATATGTTTTAGTGCAATGGGCAAAGTGAAAAGAAAATGCATTACATTGAAATAAAATGAAAATTTATTGTTAAAATTAGAATTTGTGGGCAAACAAATAGGCAGAAAAGTTGTGATCATAATAAGCAGTCAATCTCAGTAACGATTACCTCTATTCAAGTATTTTCTTCAACACAAGCTACTTTAAACAAATTACCCAGTTCATCATTTGACACTCAATTTCCCTTTGATTATATAGGCATAGATTCAAGATAATTATTAGTCATGTTAAAGTACATTAGAAAAGTTATTTTTCACTTCGATAACAAAACTTCAGTCCTCAAAGGCACTTATTATTTTCATTATAGTCTGTCCATTTCACCATAAAAATTAATTTAAAACTTATGTAATGGAAATCTATTTTTGCAGTGATTTACTTTGAGAAACATCAGTTGGCTAAAAGTGTAGAAGATGTCTTTCAGTTGTCACACTTTTGATACTTGTACATACAGAATGTGAGTGGTTAAGCAAATATATTTGAGATTTTGCCTCCCAAACAGCTGTTTTTGTAAGTTTTACTGACTATAATCAATAGATGGGATAAAGTTTAATCAATATACACCCTTTGGGATATTACAGCAGTTTAGCCTCATCTTTAATTTAACAAAAAGTCACACATCTTCAGTATAGCTCAGAGTCATTAAAAAATTTTAAGATTCCCTTAGCTCACTGTGGGGATGCAATTTATTCCACAAGTCATGCATCCAGAAAATAATCTTTCTAAAAAATTAGAACATAGGGATCATTTGTCACTTGATAGTGTATTGTGCTTAATAAAATGGGCAGCACTCAGAGTACATAGATATTTTGGAAAGCTTTTTAACTTCCTGAACCAAAACCTTGATCCAAAGAAACAAAAGTACCTAAAGAAGTAAAATCTCTACACAAGAAAATATGTTTCTGTCTGTTATTTATGCCTCTAAGTACCTAAGATTTTAAAAATTCCAATAATATTGAGTTCTGGAAATGCTATTGAACCATTTTAAGCATTTTAAAAAATTTATTTGAAAAATTTACATGAAAGCTATTTGGATGTTTTAGTCTCCAGTCAGTAGACTAACAGACGTCACTAAGCCTGGATTTAGGCATTCATTCCAGGGCTAAATGAGTTACACATGCCCACCTGGAAAATAGGTTCTCCTTCTGGTGTCAGGACTCTGATTTGGGGTGGTTACCGTCACATACTAGGCTATTAGGTAAATTTGAGCCCCAAATGGAAAAATGTTCAGGGGTCTTCTGTATCTTTATTGAAGAATGGTAAAAGTGACCACATTCTATTCAATCTCTATGGTTAGTTAGCTGTGTGATTGGAAGCCAGTCACTCAGGCATCTTAGTCTATGATATATTCATCTCTGTAAGAACAGGATTGTCTCAGTCATCTTTAGGTCCCTTCACATTCTCAAATGCCATAGTCACATGATGTTTAACAGTAAACAGTACTGTTTACAAACAGTAAAATACTGGTCAATCTAAATGTGCTAACTTCGTTATCTGCAATGTGATAAATGACAAAACACAAGTCAAAGACAGACTTCCGATTTTAAATGCAAGCCTGCTTTCTAGCTGAACTCAGTTTGCATGAAATGTCCTTAATGAATTATCTCCTTTGTATCAGAAAACTATGACAGTTTTGATGAGGGTATATTAAGGCTTTCTATTAAAGGTCCAATTAAGATATTCTTGATTTTCACTAAGCTAAACTTTTATAAATCAATTTGGTCAACAGAATAAAAACTCAGTTTAATATGAATATATTTTGAAACACATTTTCTGAGTATTCTTGTCTTTCTTTTCAGAAGTTTGAATCCTGTATGCAAACTTTCTTAATCAAAAATTTTTACTTTCTTTTTCAAGTTTGCTATATGACCTTGTCATTATTTTGAAATATCTATTTTTTG
Organism: Neophocaena asiaeorientalis asiaeorientalis; assembly: GCF_003031525.2. NCBI lineage: Eukaryota > Metazoa > Chordata > Mammalia > Artiodactyla > Phocoenidae > Neophocaena > Neophocaena asiaeorientalis. The sequence goes on along the minus strand of NW_020172817.1, from coordinate 401,751 downwards.
CTGTTATAACATTCTAAATTAATGAGGTATTCCTAACTGCCATCTCATCATGAGCTGTGCGAAAATTTCAGAAATGTGTAAGAAAACAACACACTAATAAGGATTCCATGAATATATTGGAATCATTTATTCTCTGAGGCTACAATTAAACTCAAAACAAGATGAGTAATGACTTCTAATTCTCTGCAACTATTCTTTTTTTTTTAAAGATATTTTAGAAAGATATTTTTTTAATTTAGCAAATATTTCCAAACCTGATCACAATTTTATTTCTTATGTTAGCGTATATATTGGCTATAGTTTCCTAAATAATGTCAAGGTAAGCATTTGAAAAAATTATGCAAGATTTTTAATATTTCTTTCTGATGGCTTTAAAGTTTCTATACAAAGAAAATACTAAAATTTTTACCAATAAATAAATGTATAGATAAATTCAGATTATAAATCAGAGTAGAAAAGAAGCAAAGATGGGAGGATATACTTACTCATATAAATTCATACTAAGGCTCTTCATCCTACGAGAATTATTAATTGCGGGCTTCAATAATTTCTTTATGTTGCACTAAATCAAGTGGCATAAGTATTTGACTTTACAATATGGAGAAACTCTAAAATAAAGAACAGGTTTTTTTTCGCGAGATGCTAGAGTTAAAAATGGAATTCTCTTCAGCATCTTTTTTTCCCAGAGTATGAAACACATCTTAACATGGGAAACATTCACTTCCTACTTTGTGATATCAGACTTCTGTAAATGCATTTTATTATTATTATTAGTTGAAATATACAAAAGGCAGATTTGGGGGCTTTAAATAAACAGGGTTTTTGTAGTAAAACAAAACTGGGTTTAAATTCTGGATCTGCCACTTTATCATTATGTGAATTTGGCCAAATTACCTGTTTGTACCTCAGTTTCTTCATCTATAAAATGGGACTAATATTGCAGAGTCATTAGGGTTGTTACAAGGGTTTGGGGCATGCTGTTACAAACCCCTGGCCCACAGATAGCAAGCAGCAAATGGTCACTGTTTTTAGTAGCCACATGATACAGGGTCACATTTTCAGAAAACTCCCCTGCTTCTTGTGTCCATCATAGGACTGCTCATCTGTCAGTAGCTACTCAGGAAATTCCTGAATTCTATTTCCAGTATGCCAGCAAGTGAGCACAGCCAGTTTAAATCAAGGTTTCTTCACTACTGTTAAATAGCCTGGTTCTGATTTTATTTTTAAGAAAGTTGATGATGATATTGCTGTAAATTGCATATCCTTGTTTTGAGTTAAAAAAGACAAAAGCTAGACATGATATGCTCTTAGAAATCTGAAGAATCTTACTAATAGTTTAGAAAATGGGAATACAAAAGACAAGTCAGGAAGCTTTTCACAAATACCTGTGAGACTCAAACTCCCTTTCATTATCAATTCTACTGACTGGGAGTTAATTGCATTTCAGGGCACATAGCAAGGTACATCTCTCAATGTGCATCTCCTTAATTAGTACAAACATTTGGTCCCTGGGAAAGGTGGAAGTATGAGGATTACTTTTGTATTTGTTAATGTTTTCTGCTTTATTCACTGTTTGCACCTAGAGGCCCATGTAAATGACACACTTTTGTTAAAATCAAGAACAAATATTATATAAGTTATGCCCTCAAACACCAGCTATGGAGTCTGATTATTTTAAGGCAGCTTTGGAAGGATTCATTTTAGTTGTCTAACCGAAACAAAGCAGAAAGAATAATGTATATGCTAATGGATTTGTGCTTCTCAATATTTGCATTTAAAGACAATATATCTGTCACCTTTGCATAGCAACAACTGGGCGAATGTGTGTAACATAGCTGGTGTTCAATTAAATGCTCCCAGTGATATACAGCAATTACTGAAGCAATTAACAATATAATGGAGCCATTATATATAATTTGTTTTTTGTAGTTTTTTACTAAATGAAACGTATGTTGAAATATTAACATGAATACACATATATATGAAACATACATGCTAGTATGCATTTCCTAAAAATATATTTTCAAAATTTCTTTCCATGAGTATAATTAGCACCCCCATTTTACCAAAGTACTACCCAGTTTGGTGTACTCTGGGTGAGGGTTTTTCAAACCCTGATATTCCAGACCAGATAATTCTCTGTTGTGGGGACTCACTTGTGAGTTTTAGGATGTTCAGAACCACCCCTGACCTCTACCTACAAATGATGGTAACATTCCACACGGAGTTCTGACAGCCAAACATGTCTTCAGACATTGTCAAATGTCTCCCGGTAGGGGGGAATTTGCCCTTGGGTGACCACTGTTTTATGTGGAATAGTTTTTTGTTTTTTTGGTATGTTGGGATATATAGAGCAACATTGAAACAAGTTTGTCCCTGACCTCAATTTTTCCTCCTTTGGCCTACCTTTTAGGAACATATATTCCACCCTTTACAGCATTCTGAAATTTCATTATTATTTATTTTGAAATGCAAATCTTCCTGTCACTGTTTCTTATTAAACTCACTCATGCATCTCTGATTTATCTTTTCCCCCCACTGACACTGCTGTCACGATAAATTTCTAAGATGTCACCTTGGAAAGCCTTTTCCAAGCACAAAGTGCAAAGCCTTTTCATTATCTCTCTAAAGCATCTTTTTACAACCTCATTATTTGTTATTCCCGCACAGGTAACCTAAGCTCCTTGTGTACACAACAAACTGCAGTTATGTTCTCTATTCTTCACCTGTCTAATCTTAACCTGGGTTTTGAGCTTCAATTCAATCTTCCTCAACTCATTCCCTCCGGAAGATGCCAGGCATACTTATTCCCTACATATGTATCAGACTTTTATCACCCTTATGAAAGGATGTAAATTTTTTCTCTCCACTGGACTTCAAGCTGCTCTGTGTGTGTGCATTTGTTTAATTTCTTTATCCTGAGGAATATCATAATATTTGCATATAAAAGGTGCTTTAAATATCACTTTTAAAAATCAATGTACCTCCCACCTCCTTTAATTAAAAATATAGAATGCATCATTAATATCAAGTTTTAGTTTTTAAAAAAAAAGTCTTATCAATGTTTATCAAATATTTCCACATCAAACTCACAGCAGGAAATATTTTTACTATCAAAAGCTGTTGGCTCCTTTTGGTAAATGGCTACATTTATAAATATCTTTATAATGTTAACTTTCAATGTAGACACATTTTCCTTATTAAGTGTCAAAAATGCTATTAAAATATGGCATTCTATGGAATGATGAAGCATCGTGGTCTTTCCTGTGCTTGGACAAATAAGCATATCAACTTCTGCTTGCATCGCTTAATTAAAGATCAATTTTCACAACTGGGTTTATGCCTATTATATCGTATACTTTGTCTATCCTGCTTCAAGCATGTCCAGCTCTTTCTCTCAGTGTGAAAGAAGGGTTCTCAACTAACAAGGTAATGTTACGGCATTCACAGTTGAAGCAGAATTGTTTAATACATACCTCTGTGCTTGGAAAATTGTTTCTCTCCAGGCATGAGTGCTGTGGCCATTATTTAAAAACTTAAGAACAATCATGCTTATATAAAAGGAAATGGAAACACTTTACAAAACATTACATAGATATCAAGGAGAATACTTATCATATTAGCTTTTGTTAAAATGGATGAGAACTAAAGAAAGTGAGAAGACCAACTTGAGAAAAAGTAGACAGATTTGTTTCAGGGTTCAGACTATCTAGAGCCTTAGAATTATCTGAGGGTATAAATACAGGGTAAGTAAAGAGTTTTATACATTATGCAATTCTTTGATTTTGTCATAATTGAGACAAAAAAACACCAAACACCCTTCTTATTAGTCAGTGAGCACGTACTGACTATGCTAAGTACTTTCTGTCAACCTAATTTAATTCCCTCAATATATGTATGCAACATTATTATTCCTTGTTCATATATTTGATATCAAAACTCAGCAAGGTTGAATGACTGTATAAGATGACACAGTTAGTAAATCAAGTCACCAGAATTCCCACATTGTTCTTCCTGTCTTCAGAAGTGAGTCTCTAACTTGCCTTGAACAAGTTAGAATTAATTGAATGACTATTAGGTGGAGGCCACTCTGCTTAGCACTTAAAGCACATAGTTTGAAACAATCTCGCAGTAACTCTGAGAGATAGATATCTGTGGTGTTCTTTCACGAATAAGGAAAAGTAATTTCCTAAAGGCTTATAGCCATGGTGGCAGAACAAGGAGTCAGAGCTGAATGTTTATTCCCAAACCCTCATTTTTGTGTGTGTGTATTTATACTTCCTATTGATAAGATATCAAACATTCTCTACTTTGTGATTAAATATTTCTCTCTAAATGTTTCCATTCAGTTATGCTCCCATCTATTAAGTCAAATGGAAAAAACTCATCTGTGTGGTCACCAATATATTCATGGAGATAGCTACATGTATGCTAAATTTGACAGAAACCTATCTGTTATTTATTCAGTTAAATAATCAGCTAAGATTATAGTTGAATTATATTAATAGAAAATAACATGGATGGGATGTGTAGCTGTGACGGCTTGTCTCTGTGGCTCCAGGATAAGAGTCTTTCTGAATAAAGATGCCAAAAATGTGAAGTGACTAGATGGGAGCCAAGAGATAAAACTAGGGAATGGGAGCTTGCAAAATATTGGTTCCCAGGGTGGAGGTCTAGCCTGAGCTCCTGTGGTGGGAGGTATGAGTCCAAACCATTGGACTAAGAGAGAACCTCAGACTCCAGGGAATAATAATTGGAGTGAGGCCTCCCAGAGGACCTCATCTCAGCACAAAGACCTGGCTCTATCGAACTGCCTGCAAACTCCAGTGCTGGACGTCTCAGGCCAAACAACCAGTAAGACAGGAATACAGCACCACCCATTAAAAAAAAAAAAGTTACAGACGAAGGAAAAAGGTAAAAACCTAAAAGACCAAATAAATGAAGACAAAATAGGCAACCTACCTGAAAAAGAATTAAGAGTAATGATAGTAAAGATGATCCAAAATCTCAGAAACAGAATGGAGAAAATACAAGAAATATTTAACAAGCATCTAGAATAACTAAAGAGGAAACAAAGTGATGAAAGACACAATTATTGAAATTTAAAATACTCTAGAAGGAATCAATATCAGAATAACTGAGACAGAAGAACAGATAAGTGAACTGGAAGATAAAATGGTGGAAATAACTGTCAGGGAGCAGAATAAAGAAAAAAGAATGAAAAGAATTGAGGACAGTCACAGAGACCTCCGGGACAACATTAAACGCACCAACATGCAAATTATAGGGGTCCAAGAAGAAGAAGAGAAAAATAAAGAGTTTGAGAAAATATTTGAAGAGATTATAGTGGAAAACTTTCCTAACATGGGAAAATAAATGGTCAATCAAGTCCAAGAAGCACAGAGAGTACAATACAGGATAAACCCAAAGAGAAATATACTGAGACCCACATTAATCAAAGAATCAAAAAGTAAATACAAAGAAAAAATATTAAAAGCAGCAATGGGAAAAGCAACAAATAACATACACAGGAATCCCCATAAGGTTAATAGCTGATATTTCAGCAGTAATTCTGCAAGCCAGAAGGGAGTGGCAGGATATATTTAAAGTGATGAAAGGGAAAAACCTAAACCAAGATTAATATACCGAGAAAGGATCTCATTCAGATTTGATAGAGAAATTAAAACTTTTAGATAAACAAAAGTTAAGAGAATTCTGCACCACCAAACGAGCTTCACAACAAATGCTAAAGGAACTTCTCTAGGCAGGAAACACAAGAGCAGGAAAAGAACTACAATACCAAATCCAAAACAATTAAGAAAATGGCAATAGGAACATATATCTTGATAATAATTTTAATTATAAATGGACTAAATATTCCAACCAAAAGACATAGACTGGCTGAATGGATACAAAAACAAGACTTGAATATATGCTATCTACAACAGACCCACTTCAGACCTAGAGACCCACACAAACTGAAAGTGAGGGGATGAAAAAAGATACTGCATGCAAATGGAAATCAACAAAAAGCTGGAGTAGCAATTCTCATATCAGACAAAATAGACTTTAAAATAAAGACTATTATAAGAGACAAAGAATGTCACTACATAATGATCAAGGGATCAATGTAAAAAGAAGATATAACAATTGTAAATATTTATGCACCAAACATAGGAGCACCTCAATACATATGGCAAATGCTAACAGCCATAAAAGAGAAAATTGACATTAGCACAATAACAGTAGGGGACTTTAACATCCCACTTTAACCAATGGACATATCAGCCAAAATGAAAATAAATAAGGAAACACAAGCTTTAAATGATACATTAAAAAAGATGGACTTAACTGCTATTTATAAGACATTCCATCCAGAAACAACTGAATACACTTTCTTCTCAAGTGCTCATAGAACATTCTCCAGGATAGATCATATCTTGGGCCACAAATCAAGCCTTAGTAAATTTAAGAAAATTGAAGTCTTATCAAGTATCATTTCTGACCACAACACTATGAGACTAAATATCAGATACAGGGGAAAAAAAAAAAAAAAAACTGTAAAAAATACAAAGACATGGAAGCTAAACAATACATTACTAAATAACCAATAGATCACTGAAGAAATCAATGAGAAAATAAAAACATACCTAGAAACAATGAAAACACAATGACCCAAAACCTATGCAATTCAGCAAAAGCAGTCCTAAGAGGGAAGTTTATAGCAATACAATCCTATCTCAAGAAACAAGAAAAATCTCATACAAACCACCTAAACTTACACCTAAAGCATTTAGGGAAAGAAAAACAAAAAAAAACCCCAAAGTTAGCAGAGGAAAGAAATCATAAAGATTGGATCAGAAATAAATGAAAATGAAATAAAGGAAACAATAGCAAAGATCAATAAAATAAAGGATGGTTATTTGAAAAGAAAAACAAAATTGATAAACCATTAGCCAGACTCATTAAGAAAAAAAAGGGAGAAGACTCAAATCAACAGAATTAGAAATGAAAAAGGAGAAGTAACACCTGACACTGCAGAAATACAAAGGATCATGAGAGATTACTACAAGCAACTATATGTCAATAAAATGGACAACCTGAAAGAAATGGACAAATTCTTAGAAAAACACAACCTTCTGAGACTGAACTAGGAAGAAATAGAAAATATAAACAGACTGACCACAAGCACTGAAATTGAAATTGTGATTAAAAACCTTCCAACAAACAAAAGCCCAGGAACAGCTGACTTCACAGGTGAATTTTATTAAACACTTAGAGAAGAGCTAACACCTATCCCTCTCAAACTCTTCCAAAATATAGCAGAGGGAGGAACACTCCCAAACTCATTCTACAAGGCAACATCACCCTGACACCAAAACCAGACAAAGATGTTACAAAAAAAGAAAACTACAGGTCAGTATTTCTGATGAATATAGATGCAAAAATCCTCAACAAAATACTGGCAAACAGAATCCAACAGCACATTAGAAGGATCATACACCACAATCAAGTGGGGTTTACCCCAGGAATGTAAGGATACTCCAATATATGCAAGTCAATTAATGTGATGCACTATATTAATAAACTGAAGGATTAAAACCATAGGATAATCTCAATAGATGAAGAAAAAACTTTTGACAAAATTCAATACCCATTTATGATTAAAGCACTCCAGAAAGTAGGCATAGAGGGAATCTACCTCAACATAATAAAGGCCATATATGACAAACCCACAGCCAACATTGTTCTCCATGGTGAAAAACTGAAACCATTTCCTCTAAGATCAGAAACAAGACAAGGTTGCCTACTCTCACCACTATTATTCAACACAGCTTTGGAAGTTATAGCCACAGCAATCAGAGAGGAAAAAGAAATTAAAGGAAACCAAATTGTAAAAGAAGAAGTAAAACTGACACTGTTTGAAAATGACATGATATGATACATAGAGAATCCTAAAGATGCTACTAGAAAACTACTACAGCTAATCAATGAATTTGGTAAAGTAGCAGGATCCAAAATTAATGCATTGAAATCTCTGGCATTCCTATACACTAATGATGAAAAATCTGAAAGAGAAATTAAGGAAACACTCCCATTTACCATTGCAACAAAAAGAATAAAATACCTAGGAATAAACCTACCTAGGGAGACAGAAACCTGTAGGCAGAAAACTATAAGATACTGATGAAAGAAATTAAAGATGATACAAACAGATGGAGAGATATGCCATGTTCTTGGAGTGGAAGAATCAACATTTTGAAAATGACTATACTACCCAAAGCAATCTACAGATTCAGTGCAATGCCTATCAAACTACCAATGGCATTTTTTACAGAACTAGAATGAAACATTTCATAGTTTGTATGGAAACACAAAAGACCCCGAATAGCCAAAGCAATCTTGAGAAAGAAAAACAGAGCTGGAGGAATCAGGCTCCCTGTCTTCAGACTATACTACAAAGCTACAGTAATCAAGACAGTATGGCACTTGCACAAAAACAGAAATATAGATCAATGGAACAGGATAGAAAGCCGAGACATAAACCAAAGCACATATTGTCACCTTATCTTTGATAAAGGAGGCAAGAGTATACAAGGGAGAAAAGACAGCCTCTTCAATAAGTGGTGCTGGGAGAACTGGACAGCTACATGTAAAAGACAGAAATTAGAACACTCCATAACACCATACACAAAAATAAACTCAAAATGGATTAAAGACCTAAATGTAAGGTCAGACAATAAAAAGCACTTACAGGAAAACATAGGCAGAACACTCTATGTTATAAATCACAGCAAGATCCATTTTGACCCACCTCCTAGAGAAATGGTAATAAAAACAAAAATATACAGTTGGGACCTAATGAAACAAAAGCTTTTGCACAGCAAAGGAAACCATAAACAAGATGAAAAGACAACCCTCAGAATGGGAGAAAATATTTGCAAATGAAGTAAGTGACAAAGGATTAATCTCAAAATATGCAAGCAGCTCATGCAGCTCAATATCAAAACAACAAACAACCCAATCCAAAAATGAGCAGAAGACCTAAATAGACATTTCTCCAAAGAAGATATACAAATTGCCAAAAAACACATGAAAAGATGCCCAACACCACTAATTATTAGAGAAATGCAAATCAAAACTACAATGAGGTATCACCTCACACCAGTCAGAATGGCCATCATCAAAATATCTAGAAACAATAAATGCTGGAGAGGATGTGGAGAAAAGGGACCCCTCTTGAACTGTTGGTGGGAATGTAAATTGATACAACCATTGTGGAGAACAGTATGGAGGTTCCTTAAAAAACTAAAAATAGAACTACCTTATGAGCCCACAATCCCACTACTGGGCATATACCCTGAGAAAACCATAATTCAAAAAGAGTCATGTACCACAATGTTCATTGCAGCTCTATTTACAATAGCCAGGACATGGAAGCACCCTAAGTGTCCATGGACAGATGAATGGATAAAGAAGATGTGGCACATATATACAATGGAATATTACTCAGCCATAAATATAAACAAAACTGAGTTATTTGTAGTGAGGTGGATGGACCTGTAGTCTGTCATACAGAGAGAAGTAAGTCAGAAAGAGTAAAACAATTACTGTATGCTAACACATATATATGGAATCTAAAAAAAAAAAAAAAGGTTCTGATGAACCTAGGGGCAGGACAGGAATAAAGACGCAGATGTAGAGAATGGACTTGATGGCATGGGGAGGGGGAAGGGTAAGCTCAGATGAAGTGAGAGAGTGGCAGTGACATATATACACTACCAAATGTAAAATAAATAGCTAGTGGGAAGCAGTTGCATAGCACAGGGAGATCAGCTGGGTGCTTTGAAACCATCTAGAGGGGTGGGATAAGGTGGGTAGGAGGGAGATGCAAGAGGGAGGGGATATGGGGATATACATATGCATATAACCAATTCACTTTTTTATACAGCAGAAACAAACACACCATTGTAAAGCAATCATACTCCAATAAAGTTGTTAAAAAAAAAGAATACAATGGTATATATGCAAAAAAGGAAAATAACATAGAAAATAAATATTTTAAATATTATTTAATTCATTTTAAATTACTGTGAGAGTCAATAAAATCTGTATATGTCTAAAAGGTGGAAGTATACCATACCTTACTAAGCTGTTAGCACTGTCGGGATCTTGTGCCAAAACTGTGCCAACAACAGTCCCAATCTTGGCATTTTCATAGACTTCCATGACATAGGAAGGCATGGAAAATAGTGGTGGTTCATCTACATCCCCAACAATGATCTTCAGCATGGTAGAATCTTTAAAAGGACCCAAGTGAGAAAAGCGAAAATCAAGATGTGTATTGGCTCCTTCTATGTTGAGGGTATATGACTTCTTTTTCTCATAGTTCAGTGGCTGTGGGAAAAAAAAAATAAGATTTCCAATATTATGACTACCATCACTTGTTAAACAAATATTTTCTTTTCCTTTTTTTGAAACAAACAAACAAACATGAATAGGTTTAGGTCAATCCACTTCCATTTATAAAGAAACTATGAAGTTTATCTTAACAGTGACACCTAAAGCAGAAACCATGGAAACTCAAGTCTGAATCAATTGTGATTTTTCAGAGCCATAAATATGATGACAACTAGCAACAAAAGGAAATTTCCCACGGTCAAACAAATATTGATTTTTGCAGACTCATTCTTAGTCTCTTCTGGTAACTTCTTTCTATCTCCTCTTCAGCTTAAATTATTAATTTTTAAAATATTTGCTACTAATTTGAGAAATTTAAAAAATACATTTTTTATTTTGCATTTAAACAATTTATCTCATATCATTGATTTTTATCTATTATCATCTTATTTTCACCTTGCTGGTTTTAAACTTGGTATCTTATTTTAAAATTGGGTAAATGTTTACATTTTCAGTGCAACAATATTTTCTTGAAATTTTAGCAGAAGATTTTATAGACTTTTGAATTTCATTTTTGTTGTTTTAATTGTATTATTTTTTAATTTCTTTTTTGCTGCTAATACCATTTCATGTATTAGTTTTGTTTTTTATTCCCTTTATTATTATGTTTTGATCAACTTTATTTTTTATTACAGTATTCTGTTCATTTTTAGTTTTACTTTTTAGCTTTGAATTTACATTAATAGTTTGTCATAATTTTTTATTTTTTTCTTATTTTTTAAATCACCCAGCCAATTTTTTTTTTCTATTAATCATATATGTCTGGAGTCATGAATTTGGCTTAGCATACAATAATGAATAAAAATAAGGTCAGTCTAGTGTTTTGTCCCAGGGAATACATGGTCTATTATAAGATTTATAGACATTTATAGCACTGTACATTTAGTGTTATAAGACATAGTAGGTATTATGAAAATAATAAGGATACAAACATAGATACAGAAGTGTGTGAGCAGGTAGGTAATCTTTGCAAGAGGAAGTACCTTTTTAGGTAAGAACTGAAGGTTTTGAAAGTGTTAAACATGATGCACATAGGCTCTGTGACATAAAATGAGCTTAGATTTAGGATTAGCCACATCAAAAGTCTCCATATTGATGCTAGTGCCGGTGATACAGATATCAGCCTTTATTTTGAGCATTGTGAATTACCTATAGATTAAGACCTATGAAAAGAAACAATAGATATTTTTTCATCCCTATTTCTGCCACTGATTTTTCAGTAGCCTGCTTCAATCTTGCAGCCTTCTTTCTTGGCAGGATCAAAGTATGATCATTCCCTATGGAGGAACTCAGATATTTTCCTTTACCCTAAGAGCCAAGGAGAATTTGTAGAGTATCCTTAACGGGATCTTATAAAGAGAAGATCAGTCTTACTGATGATTATTTCCCTTATTTTTTCTGAATTGTCTTAGAAAATTGGCCTTCCCAAAGACTGGAGATTACATAGAAGGAAAAACAAACATTTAATTTCCAAACCAGATACTAAGAACCTAGAATACTTCTCAGGACCATGGATGAGACTGGGTCATTACAATATTTTACAAGTGTTTATAAGACAAAATAAAATTTTAAATAATGTTAAAACTAAAATTCTTAAATATGAACCATATATATGATACATATACATTTATATATGGTGCAGATATTATGTATTTTAGATTTATATACTTTAAAGAAGGGATAATTGATCTGAAGTTTATAACCCACCAAGTGGGATTCATTTCCTTCTCAGGGAATTAAAACTAGAAATGAATTACCAAAGTAACTAACATCCATCTTGTTTGGCAGATTGTATTACTTTCAGTTGGACCCACAGATTTATTGTACTTCTTTCCTTGACTCCTCTCTCCTTAACATTAGTAAATAAGAATGTTTTGGGCTAATTCAAGAAGTCTCATCCAAATTTAAATCATCTGTTCTAGAAATGGTACACACTTTCTGCCTATCAAGAATTAGGTGCACAACAACTACTGAGCCCATGTGCTGCAATTACTGAAGCCCGCACGCCTAGAGCCAGTGCTCGGCAACAAGAGAAGCCACCGCAATGAGAAGCCCACACACTGCAACGAAGAGTAGCCTCCTCTTGCCACAACTAGAAAAAGCCTGTGTGCAGCAACAAAGACCTAACGCAGCCAAAAATAAATATAAAATAAATAAATTTAAAAAAAAAATTAGGTGCACAGGTGTGGTCCCCTTGGCGCAGAGGAACATGGACTGTCAGAATCCAGGCATTTTGCTCATGGAAAGCAACACCCTTGGCAGGTTTACTACTTCTTTGAGGTCAGTGTAATTTTTTAGACTCAATCTGCTGCATCTCATAGACTTTATAATGACTAAGGTTCATTGAGAGTCAGAAAGACTCTCAATGAAATTTGTGGGGATATTTTTGGCCACCTCTACCCCATCAGATATTATTATCAAGCTGTGCATCCAATATGACAGGCATCTCTTTTTCCATTTTTAGCAGGTCCCCTGGCAAGTTAGATGTCATTTATCTTAACACTCACTTACCTACTGCAAGTGTACAGGCTGTTTATGTGAACTCATGGTTTCATGTTTATGATTATCTCATGTATATTTAACTACCCCAAGAGAAGGATAATCATTTTGGAGGACTTGTTTTTCAGGTAGATGGATGGATAGGACCCATTTTGAGTCACTAAGGAAAGAGAAGCATTATTTCAGGTTGGGACAGGAATTTAGAAGCAGATGAATCAATGTAGATGGAAATATTTTTAACAACCTCATTTATGAAGAAAACATGGCAGTGCTAAATTGCAAGTATAGAAAAACTGGGAAGAAATTACACTATTTATTCTTGGAGATTGCAGGATTTTGTATACAATATAAAGTATGTTAATTCTTTGTTTTGTATTAAAACTACACTAGTACATAGAGATTGGATTAGGATTATAATTGTTATTTTTCCTCTTACTGTAAATCCTGGTAAAGCTTTCCAAATACTTACCATTCATACATTGTAAAGAGATATTCCAGTAATTTCATAGTAATATTTTGCTCCTGGGAAACTAGTTAGAACTCTGTCTGTGGTTTTCACCTTCCATAGTTACCAGCAGATTGTTTTATTACCTAAAATAGTCTATCAAAAACAATATACCAAGAACAGTGAGACTTATTCATCTAAAACCTGGTTTTGATGAAAAGGTGGAGGAAAAAAATTAAAAGAAAATGTACTCAGGTTATCAGAGTACCAAGAAGGCAAAAACATGAAATGTCTGGCTGCGAGTTTACATAACACAAAACATACCCTTCTCCTGTCTTAAAACAAAACAAAACAAAAATGGATACAGAATAACTCCATAAACATGAGGCACAGTAGGAACTTGATAAGGGTGATTATAGAGCCAGAGATTGCTTATGAGCATAATAAATAGTTTTTTCCATCTATACTATATTAAAATTTCAACTGCCCATGCTTGTAGGTTTTTTGGGCTGGATTCTTACAATAATCATTTGGATTGAACAGATGATTAAAACAATCAAGCTGAAAAAAAGAACTGTGGAAAGAGTTATTCCCTTTTGAGCTACTTGAAGACTCTTGGAAAGAATAGGCTCCAGTCTTTGATAATGTTCACCATTATTTACTCCATAAATCTGGTCTCACCAAGATATTTGGTGTGTGGGGGGGTGAGTGTTTACAATTTGAACATAGTTTATCCCATTTAACAAAATTTCAGAACTATGCCAAGTTTCCTTTTCTTTTTTTTGAAAACTGCAAATTCGGATTAACAGTTCAGTGTTTAAGACAAGAAGTAGATGAGCCTAAGGCAAAGGTGTTCTCCTGGAGTTTACTAACATAATATTAATGTTTAGAGAGAAATATTGGAGGAACACCATCAGATTCTTTATTCATTTTTATAGAATTTGTTTTGGGTTTAGTTCCAAATAGTTTCAGTGGATCTATCACTCCATGGTCATGCCTATAGATGAAGAGTCAGAACAAAAGTTTGCCCAAAGCAGTCCTCTGTCAAAAGGTATTATAAATATAGTGATAGATTTCACTGAATTGAAAGTTGGACTTTCCTCTTCAGCTTCTGGCTAAGCAGGAGAACCACTTTCCAGATATTAGAATCTTATAAGAATAAAAATAGTAGCTTGGCTGATTTTTTAAGTAATAAAATCTCTAATGAATGTTTAGTTTTTGTAAATAGTTCATTAGCATTAGAAACCTATTTCTTCTTATATACAAAGTGTGCACATGTGTTTGCCTGTGTGTGCATTTATAATAAGTTGGGATGCCTTATTTTTTTACTGCACATTGTGGTTCACAGTCCCCAAACTTTACAACCCAATAGCAAAGAAAGTCCTGATTCTTATTCTGTCACTCAACGCAAGTCAAAGAAATGATAAAGAAAAATTCAATAAATGCAATCCACTAAAAATTTTTAAATGTGGCTATTTGGAATGGACCTAGTATGGTTATAGCTGGAAACATTTCATATATTTTCTCTTAGGATTAATTTAAACTTTAAAAATACTTATATAACGTTTTATGTTTACTCTCACCATCCATCTCTGATCCTTTGTTAAATAAAGTGGTATAAAGATCTTTTACGCACTGCAGTATAAAAATTTTAAAAATACAAGGTACCCAGTTGCAAAAATGTTTAACAACTACTGTGGACAGACATACACTTGTAGCACACACAGATACACATTAATGGAAATTATCAGTACATTCATAATGAATAATTAGAATAAGTTCTTTCTACTCTATTAGATCTAGCAGATTTAAGAGGGATATGGAATTGCTGTGTTTTCTACAGTGAAAAGTTAGTGAAATGCCTACCTTGATACATAAAACAGAGAAGATAATTCAAAGAAAGTATTTGTGACTGAAACATCCCTGGAAATGTTGCACTGCAAAGACAAAATTAAACTTGAACTTTGATAAAAATATTTTACAGAAGACAGAAGGGGAAGTAGAGCCATGAGTGGCAGCATGTGCATGTGATACCAAAGGGGGAGGGACGTGGGAAGGGATAAATTAGGAGGATGGAATTAACATATACACACTACTATATATAACAGGTAACCAACAAGGACCTACTTTATAGCACAGGGAATTATACTCAATATTTTGTAATAACCTATAAGGGAAAAAAGTCTGGAAAAGGAGATAGATAGATAGATATAGGAATCACTGTGCTGTACACCTGAAATTAACACAACATTGTAAATCAACTATACTTCAATAAGAAAATATTGACATCATTCAAAAAAATATACACAGGATGTGTCATTCTTTGTGTGATTATAGGTGATTTGGATAACATGAAATAAAGGAGGGCAGTAAAATAACCACATGGAGAGGTCTAGAAAGTGTAATTAAAATTTGGTGCAAATAGAAAAAGAAAGGAAGACAAGAAATGTAGGTATTGAGGTATTATTGTACTTTTTTATGGTAACTTTTGTTTTTATTTTTTTATTTTTAAAAATTAATTTTTATTGGAGTATAGTTGCTTTACAATATTGTGTTAGTTCCTACTATACAGCATGAATCAGCTATACATACACATATATCCCCTCTTTTTTGGATTTCCAAAAGATATTGAGGTAGTATTGTACTTATTAGCCAGACACAGCCTAGAATACTATTTTACCTTATTTTATCTCTTTGTAATTATCACTTCGTAAAACGTTAAAATAAGAAAACTAAAGATTAAAAGACTTGAGATAATTCATAGATCTCTTAAATGGCAAGACCAAAATTTATATTTCATCTGACAGTAAAGATTATATTTTCTACCACGCTTCATTGACTAAAAAAACCATGTTTAAGAATTTTGGCTTAAAATATTAGGCATTGTATTTGCAGTTAAATACACTTGAAGAAGAAAAGTGATACTACAGACAGTATTTGCTGAGAGTCAGGAAAGCAAAAAGGATTGGAGCCTTGAATTAAAAAGAAAAATGGAACAACTGCTTATTATAAAGAAAGCAAATTAGCATATGGACCACAAGAAGAGAATCTGAGAGAGACTGCTATGAAGCCTATCCCTAGCTACAGGGTTTATGTCAGAGGAAAGAGCACATCAAGTTGCATTCATCCATATCTTTTTTTCCCCTTTCCACCCAGTCAGGCTCCATTAAACAATAAATGAAAGTTATCAAAGTGTATTTACAACGTACCACACCATGGACTGGTGAATTCAACTTGGCAATTTTCTGATGAAGGCATGATATGGACAGGAATGTGCAGATGCTCCTGCAAGCTGATTTATAGAGCAGTGCTGATTTTGATCTTTGGGAAGATTAGCTGTTCTGCCTTGCTGGCTAAAGTGAGCTGCCTCAGAGATTAAATAAGGAACAGGTTTGAAAGGACTTCTTTTTCTGTTCCCTGCCATCTGAATGAGTGCCTCTTAAAGGTTAAAATCCACAGAGTTATACAATTTAGTTTCCAAATTGTAATTATTTATAACATAAAATATACAGCAATGGAATAACTCTAAAATTGATAATCCTAATCTGAAGGATTAAGAAAATAGATCAATGCAAACATTAATACATTTTAGAGGAAGTATAGACTACATTAGAAAATAAATTCAGGAAAAAAATAGAAAGATAATTTGGACTCATTATCAAGGTTATTTTCAGTACATAGTCATTACCATTTACGTAATTGAAACACTTACCTTGAAAATACCTATTGCGTATGTGTATATGTGTATGCAATATAAAATAGAGAATGTTAACTACATATATGTGCACACATATGCACATATACAATTTTGCCTTCATTTTTCACAAACAGCATCAAATTAATTGAGGCCATGCAGGGTGGTAAGATCCCCATTGTCCTTAACCCCACAATCTATAGTTGTATTTTGGATTATGTGTGTATTCACATCATCCACCACTACCCTCACATTTGTAAACATGATATAAATGCCTACTTTATAAGGACAATAGTTCTCAATAGGCAAGGATCCCCCTGCTACTCACACCCCACACATATTCCAGCTAAATCGTTGCAAACTTATCTGCAAACATTTATTTCTCCCTCCTGTTTGATTTTGTCAAATAAGGAGGAATATTATCATAGGTTCTTTCTTTCCACCTGTGATCGAGATCCTAAACAGGGCCGTTTCTACCTCAGAGCATCTTTTGAATTCAATTACCCTCTCTTTAGTATCCCCAGTTTCTTGTCTCTATTGACCTTTTATCCATCTGCTATAAACACACTTTCAGTCTCCCAACTTACAATTAAAATCTCCATTTTATGATGTTCTCATTTATTTGCCTTTTAAAGTTTCTCCCTGGCTTTACTACAAAGCTTCTTAAAGGGGATAGTGCTGTTTTTTTCTTTTTTATCCTTTTAATTTTTTCTCCCATTTCCTTGCCTCCAATTTTCTCTCCACCACACTAAATTTGTTCTTCTCTTTATTTTAGCAAATAATAAATATATATATTTCATTCAAGTATGTAAAATGGGTAAATTTTCAGACTCTGAAAAGACAGATTCCTGAGTTCAATTTTCTGTCAATCAGTTTCTACATGGATACAATTCTTTTTCTCTGTGATTCAGTTTGTTTTATTAGTGAGAATAATAATATTCCCTATATCATAATATTCCAGTTAGATTGAAAGGAATGATAATAGGTGTACCAGCTCAATAAATATTTGGGGAAAGTTCTTAAAACTCATCCTGACACGGAGGAAACACTTAATAAATGTTATTTGCTGTTACTATCTATTGTGATGATAATGATGATGCGGATGAGGATGGAGAGCTGAAAACTGCTGTGAGAATCACCCTGCCCCCTTTTGCCAAATCGAATGAATCTTTATAATCCTAAATTGTGTTTCAGTTCTAGAATCCTTCATATTTTTAATGACTATCTTCCTCCTGTTCAGCATCCCTTGGGAATTTTCAATGATAAAATTAACCTCTGTTTTTTGATATTTTCTTCAAAGACTCTATTTCTTTCCTGCCTTCTGCTTGTTTCTTAAATACTGGTGTTCCCTAGGGTTCAAGACTCATCTTTCAGAAAGAGTTATTCATCTGCTTACCTGGATTTACCTGAGTGAAGAAGACAACCAAGGAATGAAAAGCAGACAATCCTCACTTCACTTTTTAATCCATAGTATATCCATTAATTACTCTAATGCTTATTGAATGCCTACGCAATGTCAGAAAACATGCTAGACATTGGGAATGCAGTGATTAGTTAAAAAATAGTCTTGTCCTTGTGTAGTTTCTAGTAACAATTAATTAGAAATACTGACATCAAATGAGACCTTATCACTTCCTACTTAGATAGCTTCAATGGCTCTCCATTGGGTAAAATTTAACAAGGCCCTGTGTGCTCACCTATGCACTAACTCCCTCACTCTCTGCTCCAGGATCAATGAAGGTTTTTAGGTCCTTACTGTACCATGTTCTACTCCATTCAGGTTCTTGTTGTGTTTTCTTTCCTCTTCCTGTAATGCTTTTTACCTAACTACCTCCTAAGTTTCTTTCAGTTCTCTGTTCAATCACTGCTGACTATCAGACAGCACCAAACACCCTAGATTTTGTTTTCCCAACAGCACTGTATAACTCTCCTTCATAGAACAGTTTTATTACCTATCTAAGAATGCATATGATATTTGATTGGTATCTCTCCAATTCCATAGATTGGAAGCTCTATGCAAGAAGACAGTGACTTTGGTTCTGCTAAGGCTCTCAGGACTCTTGTAGAGCACAGTTATGGGCACATAAGAGACACTCAAAGCTCACATATTTGTTAAAAGAAGACATGTAAGTTGACTATTTTTATTAACACATTTTTGATCCAAGTTTGACAATCTCAGAAAGTTGAAAATGAGATATTTTAGGTGAAGAATCAATATTTTATATAGACCAGTGATGACTACTTCTTAAGTATTTACACACTTTAAGCTCTACTTTGCAGGCCCCTTTTGTAATATACAAAAGGCATATTAATCCTCAATTTTAAATCAATATAAAATTGTGATTATTAGAAGAATAAATGAGATTTTACACAGTGTGAAAAGTGTATACAAAACACACAAATAGATGATTAGATAGATAGCTAGATGATAGATAAAAGATAGCTAGATTCAAACAGATAAATAGATGATTGATAGAGTGAAAGATAGATTGATTGGTTCACCTCGATATTACAGTAGCACATCAGAATAAAATTTCTCAGCCTGTGCTCTGAACATATTACACAGTAGAATCATCTGGAGTACTTGTTAAAAAGGCCAATTCTTTACCCCCACTCCATCCTTTCTGAATCAAAATATGGAGGGAAGGGCCTAGGGACCTAAATGTTAGTATATTTGCAATAATTGTCTCTTAAAAGCAAAAAGCAATAGATTTAGTCCAATGACAAATTCTTAGAAATAAAAAAGAATGGGGAAGAAGGTTAATGGCTTCACTAAAAGATCCATGACTGTCAAGCAAACTCGTCTCCTAAATATTGTTAGCCAACATGATGAAGTTTTTTACATTAGTTAGAAGGTCTCTTAATGCTACTTTGATTAGTACAGCATAGAGTAATGACATTAATAGAACAGGCATTCATGATAAATATGTTATCTGAAAACAAAGATGGGGTGACACATTCATAGTGTATTCTATAACCAATCATCCCACCCTACTAAAATACATTTCTTAAGAGAGGATTTAAACAGTTAGACATAATCATGATTAAAATGTAATTACATATTAAAGAGGAAATATTTGATCATTTTAATGACATGACAATATACATTATTCATACCTCTGCCAAATTTCCATTCGTGGAAAAATTATATAATTTTTACCTTCTTTAAGGAAAGGATCCCTTCTCTGGT
The DNA here is from genome assembly GCF_003031525.2 of Neophocaena asiaeorientalis asiaeorientalis. Lineage (NCBI taxonomy): Eukaryota > Metazoa > Chordata > Mammalia > Artiodactyla > Phocoenidae > Neophocaena > Neophocaena asiaeorientalis. Next base: position 381,462 of record NW_020172817.1, on the reverse strand, counting down.
CTCTTTGTCAGTGGAGATAGAGAATATCCCAACACCGTCACCATTAATGATGGAGTATGTCATGTCCGCATTTGAACCAGTGTCTGCATCATTTGCCTTGATTTTCCCAACAGCTGAACCAACTTGGGCTGACTCAGGAACATACAGCTGATAGTGCTCTGAAAAATATTTCATATTAAACCTATTTAATGATAATAATGTTCATAAAATAATATTCTTATTAGAAAGAGACATTAAAATGTTTAGACCATACATCTATTTATGCTTATATCTCTTTCACAAATGTTCACATTTCCCTATAGACACTTATGAATTAGACATTAAGCATAATGGACATGTTGTTATCAATTATTTTATTGTCAAGTTAGAATCATATCTATTACAGCAAGTTATTTATATAGCAAATCTCAAATAACTATATAAATAACAGAAATCTTTAATTAAAATGTCATTTTATAAAGATTTTCAACCACGATTAAATTAATGGTGATTTAACATTATACATAAATACAATTAGACTACATGGATAAGTGAATATAAAACATCTATAAAAATAATTTCTCTGAGGTAATAATTGTTTAGTTGTGTTATGATAATAAGTTTTTTTAGGTTAGTGCATCTGGTAAGTGTATGGAGTATTCTAATTTGCTTCTAAAGGTACAATTGTATGTTTTAAAGTGCTGTATATTGCTACTGAACATCGACGTGTGTGCGTGTGTGTGTGTGTTTGTGTTTATTCATTATTCAACAGAGATATTTCCCAGTCCTCTTCTATAAATATATTTACACTACTTGACTTCAAATGTTATTTTTTTAGTTCAACAGCCCTCACCAACATAACATTTCATAGGTAGAGCACCTTCTTCTGTGAAACACATGATCCGCTGAGCTGAATCACGTGCTTTTATCAGGATCTGTCATATTGCTAAAGGCTCTATCCCTCCTGACAAAGCTAATTGACCTGGGAAGAGCATGAAACCCACGTTTTTACAGGACTCCACCTTGCCCTTCACAGTTGAAGGGTAAAAGGATAGGCAGCTGATTCACAATGATTCACAAAGAGTATGCTCCCCGAAATATTCAAACTGGAACTAGGAAAGAATGTCAGTCCCTTTTTGATGGCAAGGCTGTGAAACACTAAAAGGGGCTTCTGACAATGGCCATATTTCCAAAATTCATGTTGAAATAACTAATCTAAGGGCCATAATAATTTTTAGAATCCTTAAAAATATTATGATGTTCTTAGGCAGTTACATACAAAATAGAACACTATTCTGATGAAAAAATATATAGAAATGTTGCAAAATAAATTAGAACATGTCACCTAAAACTTTTTGAGGTAGTCTAGGAAGTCAAGTTCCTGGTTTCTAAAGTCTATAAATTCCAGCTAAACTATATAACTTCCCATAATTCAGTAAGCCTCACAAAGGACTTTCAACTAGCTAAAACTAGGACGATGACACTTGTAGAAAAACAAAAAAAAAAGTCAACACACAGAGATAAATAAGTAAATCAGAGAACTATTATGATAGTAGTATTACAAAGCACATTGTTTTCACAAAGAAAGTTGCAAAAACCTGTACCAGTGGGCCATAAAAATTCATGGCCCAGAAAACATTTTGGTAGAGTCTTACAAGAGGAAGAGTATCCCTGGAAGAAGAAGATCAAGTGCAAAGGAAGAATTGATACTTGTTGATACACCAAGTATTACAAGTATAGTAACTTTTCCCCTTGCCCCATTAGACAAAATGGGGTATATTAAGATTAGTACTTTAACATTTTATACACTTTCCATATAGTTGAGAATTTATGAATTGTAAACTGTGAAAAAACCTTTAGTATGCAGTCTCTGAGGTGGCCCCTGATGTTTCCTACTTTTTGATATTCATACCCTTAAGTAATTCCTTTTCCTCAAATGTTGGGTAGGTATAGTGACTCACTTCTAATAAATTGAACATAGCAAAACTAATGAGGTGTCACTTTCAAGATTAGGTTATGAAAGGACCATGGCTTCTATCATGGGTACTCTTTCTCACTTTCCCTTAGATTGTTCCCCTGGGGGAATCCAGCTACCAGGTTGTATTGAAGCCCTACCTAGTGGACCATATGACAAGTGACTGAAAACTGACAACAATCGTGTTAGTGAGCTGGAAGCAAAAACCATCGCTGCCTCCCCCTAGGCAAGCCTTTGAATAAGACCATAACTTCTGCTGCTGCCTACACTGAAATCTCATGAACCTGAACCTGAAACCTCCAGCTAAGTCAAACCTAGATTCCTGATCTCCAGAAATAGTGAGATAATAAATATTGGTTGTTTTAAGCTGCTAAATTGGATTGATTTGTAATACAGCAATAGATAATTCATATACAACTGCACTGTAGTTGTCAGTGATTTGCAAAATACAAAAGACCATTTTAGTTCTTGTCATCCTGTTCACTTTGCATAATGTTTGGGGAAATTAAAACCAAAACCATAACAAAACAAAAATCCAAACAAATAAACAAAAATCATGATAAACATTTATTCTTGGAATAATGTATTTAAATGTCTTTTTATCTCCACATCTTATTTTATAAAGAAATAAATTATTGTTGTTATGGCCAGTGTTCAAGATGAATCACTTGTCATATTCAAATTCTCATCTCATCCTCCTAGAGGATACCATACCATCCAGTAATCACGCTCCTTGTTTTTTACCCAAAGGAGCTGAAAATTTCTTTTGACATAAAAACCTACACAAGACTATTATAGCAGCTTTATTTATCACGGCCAAAACTTGGAAGCCACCAAGATGTTCATCAGTTGGTGAATAGATAAATAAACTGTGGCACATCTACACAAGGAAACATTATTGTTAAAAAGAAAAAGAAATGAGCTACCAAGGCATGTAAAGACATGGAGAAACAGTAAGTGCACATTACTAAATGAAAGAGGCCAATCTGAAAAGGCTACATACTCTATGATTCCAATTATCTGACATTCTGGAAAAAAAAACAAACAAACTATGGAGCCAATAAAAATACAAGTGGTTTCCAGGGGTGGGGTGGGGAGAGATGAATAGGCAGAACAAAGAGGATGTTCAAGACAGTGAAAATATTCTGTGTGATACTATAATGGTGGTCATTCTACATTATACATTTGTCCAAACCCATAAAATATATAATACCAAGATTAAACCCTAAGTTAAACTATGGACTTTAGGTGATTATTATGTGTCGATATAAGTTCATCCTTGGTTAAAAGAAAAGTACAATTTTGGTGATTGACGTTGACAATGCGGGATGCTATTTAAGTGTAGGGGCAGAAGATACATGGGGAATCTCTGCATCTCCTTCCCAATTTTGTTGTAAATCTAAAACTCCTCTAAAAAAAAAAAAAAAACCTTATCAAAGAGGATTATATTTTAGAAATAATAATTAGACATGAATTTAAGATGCTATTATACAACTCAGAAGGATAATTCTAAGTATAGTGGATATCCTAAAAAGTGTATAATGAAGACTATAAAATGCCCAAACTGATTCAAACTACTAAAATGTATAATACCAAAGTATTCAAAATGAAATGTCTACTAAGCACTACAAAATAGCTGATAGATAATATTTATTTATAAATCGAGAGAGGTTTAGAATATTTCTGCAGAATGTCCAAGGACTGAATGAATAGCCAGATACTTAAAAGTACTCTAAATTCCAGGAGAATAACTACAGTGAGTTTCTTTTTTTAGATAGCTTTATTGAGGTACACTTGATATACAAAGAATTGTATATATTTAATGTGTACAATTTCATGAGTTTGGACAAATGCAAACACTGGCAATATCATCACCAAAATCAAGGTGATAAATACATCAATGCTTTCCAAAGTTTCTTTGCATGTTTTTGTTTTATTTTGTTTTTTGTGGTGAAAAATATTTAATGTGAGATCAATCTTATTAACATATTTGGATGTGCACAACACTGCATTGTTAACCATAGTCACTATGTGGCACAGCAGGGCTCTAGAATTTAATCTTCTAGCATAACTGAATTTTTACAACCATTGAACAACAACTCCCCATTTCCTCTATTCTCTTTGCTCTTTACAACCACTACTGAATTATATGCTTCTGCAAGTTTGACTATTTTGGAAACCTCATATAAGTGGAATCATACAGTACTTGTCCTTCTGTGACTGACTTGTTTTACTTAGAATAAAGTTCTCCAGGCTCATGCATGTCACATATAGTAGAATTCTATTCTTTTTCAGGGTTGAATAATATCCCATTATTATTGAATATATACCAAAACAAACTAGGTATAGAAGGAAGGTACCTCAAAATAATAGAAGCATATATGAAAAGCTCAGAGCTAATATCACTCAATGTTAAAAAAATAAAAAGTTTTCTTCAAAGATCCAGAAGAAGACAAGGAGCCCATTCTCACCTACTTCTATTCAACATTGTACTGGAAGTTCTAGCCAAATGAATAAGGAAGAAAAAATAAAAGGAATACAATGAGAAAGGAAGAAGTAGAATTATCTCTGTTTGCAGATAACATGACCTTATAGGTAGAAAATCCTAGAGACTCCATAAGACAAAAACAAAACCAAATAAACAAATAAAAACCCTGTTAAAATGAAGAAACAGATTCGGTAAAATTGGCAGTTTGCAAAATCAACACACAAAAACCAGTTGTGTTCCTATACACTAATGATGAACAATCCATAAAGGAAATTCAGAAAACAATCCTATTTACAATAGCATTGAAAATAATAAAATAGTTAGGAATAAACTTAAGGAGATAAAATCACTGTGTAGTGAAAACTACAAAACATTGATAAAACAAAATTAATTAAGGGAGACATGAATAATGGAAAGACATCCTGTACTAAAGGATTATAAGGCTAGGCTTAATATTGTCAAAATGTCCATACTACCCAAAGAAATCTACAAATTTAATGCTATGCTAGTCTAATCACAATTCCAATGGTACTTTTTCACAGAAATAGAAAACTATTATCTTAAAATTTTTATGAAACTACAAAATACCCAACATATATAAAACAATCATGAGAAAAAAGAACAAAACTGAAGGCTTTATACTTCCTGATTTCAAAATATATTACAAAGCTACAGTAATTAAACAGTATGGTACTGGCATAAATATAGATATATAGACCAATAAAACAAGACAGAGAGTTCAGAATTAAACCCATGCATATAAGGTCAATTGGTCTCTCATGAGGGTGCCAAGAGTAAGAATTTGGGGAACTGAGTTTCTTCACCAAATAGTAATGGGAAAAGTAGATACATACATGGAAAAAATGAAATTGGATACCTATGTTACTATACACAAAAATCAATTTAAAATGAGTTAAAAACTTAGATGTAAAACCTGAAAATGTAAAATTCCTATAAGAAAACATGGGGAAAAGCCTTCTTGACACTGGTCTTGGCAAAAATTTCTTGAATATGACACAAAGCATAGAAAATAAAAGCAAGAGTAGATTAGTGGGACTACATCAAACTAAAAAAATCTTCTGCACAGCAAAGGAGACAATCAACAGAACTAAAAGGCAACATATAGGATGCATGAAAATATTTGCAAACCATATATCTGATAAGGGCTTAATTTCCAAAATACATAAGTAACTCCTACAAGTCAATAGCAAAACAAAACAAAGACAATGAATAACCCAAATTTAAAAATGGGCAAAGTATTTGAGCAGACATATCTCCAGAGAAGACATACGTATAGCCAACAGGTATATGAAAAGATGCTCAACATCATTAATTATCAGGGAAACACAAATTAACACTATAGTGAGAGACCACCTCATACCTGTTAGGCTGGCTATTGTCAAAGAACAAAAGATAAAAAGTGTTGGCAAGGTTGTGGAGAAATTGGAATCCTTGTACACTGTTGGTAGGAATGTAAAATGGTGTAGCAACTATGTAAAACACTATGGAGGTCCCTCAGAAGATTAAAAATAGAACTACAATATGATCCAGAAATCCCACTTCAGGGTATATATCCAAAAGAATTCAAATTATGATCTCAAAGAGATGTCTGTATTCTTATGTTCATTACAGCATTATTCTCAATGGCCAAGATATGGAAACAACCTGAGGGTCCATTGATAGGCAAATGAATAAAATGAATGAATAAAGAGCCTGTCTAATAAGATAAAAAATACCAGCAATTTGGAAAATAAAACTACTGAGTGTGTATGTATGTGTGTGTATATGATATTCTAGTGAGATAATTATAAGATTACTAAAAGAAGAAATTAGAAAAAACAGAGATATTATGATAAATTGAGACGAACTCAATGAGCATTGAATGTCTCTGACAATAAAGATCACTAAGTATATAAAAATAGAGTTACTAGGAATTAAATAATTTCAAGGAAACAAAGGTCTTTGGGACCTGGGGTTTTTTTTTAGAGTAGAAAACATATTCTAAAGAGCCCAGTGTGCATTTAATGCTCAAATATTTTATTAGTATTTGTGTTTAACATAAATATTTACATGTACCTTTGAAACTTTAATCCTAAATATAATACCTTTATGTTCCATCACATTTTTAGGATAATATGATTAACCATGGGAGGAAATATATTAAATTATCCTAAAATAACAAAAGATATCAGACAAAACTTACTCTAAACACTAATTCTAACAAAACAAAAAACAAAACAACATGCAACCATCAATCCTGAAGACATATAACATGTAGAATCACCTTTAAGAGTTCTGACAACTGAGAGTCAATAATCCATAAATAACTAGGTATTATCATCTTTGAATAATAATTATAATACACAAACTTTTGTCTACCTGTTATTTTATGAAAACTGGCATTCCCTATAGGAGTATAAAACACTTGGGAGAAATTTTAAAAGATATGGTTCAAAATGTATTTAGAAATCTTTGACTAATAGTCTAAAGTTTTGCCTTGCTATTCATGATATAATTCAATCACATAGAAAGAGTCAGTTTATTATTTAGAAAACAATGCACTCTTATCTAAATAAGATTAACAAAGGTCATAACTCATAGAATCTTAGTATACATGGTAAATGATCTTGTGCCTTTCCATGTTATTTTTATTCAGTAATTGCTCTCTCTGGGGAAAAAAAAAAGACACTATCTTGGATAATTTTACAGTGCAGTCTAATCAGCATTTCTATAGTTGCCAAAAATTCCTTAGAGTACTCTGTCTGAGCTCAAAAAAAGGTTATATATTGTAGGAGTGTTATCCAATTTTCAAAAGGAGAAAGGAAAAGTAATAAAAACAAAAAAAAATTGAGTTTTTTTTCACATTAAAATTTTTATTTCACACAGACACATATAAGCACACACACATAAACATATGGTATACATACACACAACACATTACTTGACTGTGTGTTTCATAGTATCACCATTTATATATTAGCTTGAGAGAGAGAGAGAGATCATGTATTCGTTTCCCAGAAATAAATTTTATAATTAGGTCTATAAGGACAAACACAAATTTAAAACAAGAGACTTAATTCTTAATTCTCCATGTTAAAATTAAGGGAGAGATTTTTGTTTTTTTCCCAGTTTCCTTTTCTTGGAGTGTTTACTAGAGAAAACTTGTGACGCATATAACTATATATGTGAAATATATATATTTCATAGCTAGAACATATTTATTTATTTTAAAATCTCATAATGTCATAGATATAATCAAAGATCTAGTTGATATAACAAAGGAATTGATTTTAAAACAATATCTCATAGAATAGGTTATGGATTAAAAAAAAAGAAACCCAAATAATTTAACATGTTTTTAAAAATACAGAAATTTATGTTTCACATTATTTAGGAAGTAAAACAGTCATTACATTCCTTAACCCGTATCTCTGCTTTTGTAAAACACAATCATATTTAATAATTATGCTGCCCCAGTACACTCATGGTAAATAATTTGGTTGTCATATACACAAGCTACAACAGAACAGCCCTGGTTATTGTTATGACAGTCATCAACTGTGGAAGGGTATTCTAGTGGAATTGTGTAGCAGTAAAAAATTACTGAAAAAAAATCCTTCATGGCAAAGCGAATTTTTTGTTTGGTTGATGGTTGAAGTAGGTAATGACTTGTAAAATGGCAATACAAAAACACCCCTAAGGACTTCCCTGGTGGCGCAGTGGTTGAGAATCCGCCTGCCAATGCAGGGGACACAGGTTCGATCCCTCATTGAGGAAGATCCCAAATGCTGCGGAGCAACTAAGCCTGTGAGCCACAACTACTGAGCCCGTGTGCCACAACTACTGAAGCCTGTGCACCTAGAGCCTGTGCTCTGTAACGAGAAGACACTGCACTGAGAAGCCCACACACTGTAACAAAGAGTAGCCCCCGCTCACTGCAACTAGAGAAAGCCTGCATGCAGCAACGAAGACCTAATCAGCCAAAAAAAATAAATAAATTTATATTTTAAAAAAAACCTCCCCCCAAACCAACTACAGTGTCCACATTTGCACCACTATATATTGTGAGGAGATGGGATATAGTTTGGTGGAGGAGAAAACTACAATCAAGCAGCTGACCTAATGCTGTTAGGTAAGCTTTTTTCCTGCATCCATAATTTTGAGATATATTTTGGTCTTTATAATAAACAAATATCACAAGGATGTGTTTAGCTCTGGTGGTGTTTTTATATTAAAATATGTTGAGATGCTTTAATTTGAGTTCTGAGTCTCTTTTTTCCTAGTCATGAAAGTTTTCTTTCAAAACGTTTATTTTTTGTTGTTTTTGTTTTTGAAGGGATATTTACATTCATAATTTTTCTCTCTGTCCTCTCCTACGTATAAAATACTATTGGGCTTATTGTATCAAGATTTTTCTCTTTTCCCTAATTTTTATATCACTGTTTTTATATTATTATTGGTTCTTTTGAGGTTTACTGCTTTCAAGACTGATCTTAATTAAGCATTTTCAATTTTCTAGAACTCCTAATTTATTTCCTACATCTCCTTTTACACATCATCAAGGTGCCTGGTTTTTTTTTTTTTTTTTTTTTCTTAACTATTTGAACAACAATGTATCTATATCAGAAACTTACAAGACTTTTTTACCTATTATACTGAAACTATTTTTGTTTCAATTTTATTAAAAATGATAATTAGTTTTCTAAAAAGAAAATTCATTGCCTATAGTTAACTTATCCTCAGATCTCTGGATATCTGTAAGATTATCTTCTCTTTTATTGCGGTAATGTTCCTAACTTTTCTGGTTTTGTAATACAAAAGTTTTTTTTTAAACCTTCTAATCTCATTAATGATATGTAATTATTATTAAGACTGTTATGTTTTTTTAATTTACCTTTTCCCTGTTTATATCTTTGGCTTAAAGAAATTTAATGTTTATGTAGTAATATTGATTGATCATTTTATGTTTAATGTCCTTGTTTTTTTTAATCTTCCCCTCTTCTAGTACCATAAGATAATCTCATTTTCTTTAAAAGCATAAATAGTCTATGTCTTTAATCAATTTGGTAAACCTTTATTATGCCAATTTATCTACTTTTACAAGGATGATCTGTGATGCCAGTGCCTTTCATTTCCTAATGTATTTTAATCTGTAACTCCAATTTGGACCTATACCAAGTCCTGAAGTATGTATTACACAGCTTCCTAAGGACTCCACAAAGTCCACTAGATCTATTTTCCAAACCAAATGGATGTTGATATCTGTTTTATCAGCCCCTCCTCCATTATTTTCCCTTAAGAGTTCTTGATTATTTATGAATATGCACTCTTCCACATGAAGTTTTGGATCATGTAGATTATTGACTCATTCTGTAAATGTTACTTATCTGTGCCAGCATAATTTCAGGTACTAAGTATACAATAAATAAAACACAAAAATCCTCATCCTTACGGAGTGTACATTCTTATGAGAAAGAAAATGGGCAAGATATATGACAAAACTATGCAGTATATTATGCTGTGATAATGCTAAAGATGACAGATATAGCATGTTTATTAATCAGCCATTTCTGTGTTGATTAATCACCAAAATATCTCAGTAGCTTACAACAACAAATATTTAATTCTATCTTGCCTTATATAAGAACTATGACTAAGCTACAACTACTAGGTTAGGCTCAATTCCAAGTGAATTTTCATTTCAGAATATGAGCTGAAAAGGCAGTCATTGGGAAGGAAAGATTAGGAACACAGAATGAAACCACTTAAAGGCATTTAAAGTGGCTTATGGCATGTCTTCTCATATTCTGTTAGCAAAACAAAGTCATTGGCAAAGCACAGTTAAAGTAGCAAGGACATATATGCCACCTACAGGAAAGCATGATAAGGGAGGGAAAGAAATAATTGTGAACAAATAATACAATCCGTTCACTGTCCACTCTCTAGACTAAAATAACTATGTGCCCCTTAGAGGTAAAATCCACTTACTTGCTCCCTGACACCCCCAAATCTCTTTAAAACATGGCACCAGTCTTGATTTCAAGACCTTTTGATATAATCATATACAATGTGGCTTTTCTTGTTCCAGAGACCACTGAATTAGGACACATTATTTGCCCACCAAAAATTCAATATATAACTGGGGATGAATAAGGACAAAATTGTTGAAATAAACACTCTGTTTAAAAGGGAAAATATGTCAGTGGCTCATAGCAATTCAGAAATTATTGTCTGCAATCATTAAAAGCGTTTCTGTCCTTAAGGCTCTAAGGCTAATTTATTTGTTGAACTCTTTACATTTGCATTTTTAGCCCTAAAAGTCATGAAATTTCTAGTTTCCTCCTCTTCTCTTTAGAAAATACATGATTTTTTTTTTCTGAGCTGACCTCTTTCTTGTAGTATCTTATCAAATACAGCTAATAAAAATCAACTCATATTATAGACATTCCCTCTTAATATCTCTTCTCCTAAAGCCATAGCTTCATTAGGTACATTTTCTGCCTTCCAAATTATCCTAGGAAAATATTTCTCAAAGCAAAACACAGTCAACTTCTAGCATCCTATAAGCATTACTTCATACTTTTTCTTCTTCAAACACAAATCCACATAATTTATTGTTGTTGGTGTCTTGGTCAAATTAACTGGTGAATCCTAAATTCAATGGGAAAATATCTTCTAATCACTGGAAAGCATGGCAGAGACAGGGAGAGAACAGTTAAATCTACCAGGGAAGGTAAGAGAGACACCAAGTATTTGAGGATGAGAAGTCAGTAAAATACTATTCCAAACAGAATTCTCTGAGGAAGACAAATGAGAATGAATGTTGTATAATGATTGCAGCCTCTGACACAAACATCTTAAGTAGTTTTCCAATGAGGTTCTCTGAACAGTGAATTCATTCTTTTTTTTTAATGTATCTTTATATCATCTTCATTTTTAATGCAATTTAGTGTGCTAAAGATTACTAGAGTAAAAGTTTTTCCCCCTTCTCATCAATTTTGAACACAATTCTCTATTGTCATCTGTACTCTGCTTTTGTTGATAATAAGTTCATAGTAAGTTAAATGGTTTTCTCTTTGGTTTTGGAATTCTAAACTTCACCATAACAAATCTAGGTGATAGTATTTTTCCACTCTGTTTGGAGCTTCTAATAATTATTTATCTAAGGTTTCATGTCTGTATTTATTCTTGAAAACTCTTAGTCTACATTTTTGTTTTTGTGTTTTGAACACTGTCTCACCATTTTCTTTGGTGTCTTCATATGAAAGTCCTATGATTGTACATTGAAGCTTATTTTCCTTTGGTACATATTTCTCTCTCTCTCTCTCTCTCTCTCTCTCTCTCTCTCTCTCTCTCTCTCATCTTCAGCTTCTCAGATGCATTCTGGTTATTTTTCTTCAAACATATCTTCCAGTTTACTTACTCTGTATTCAGCTGTGTCTAATCTATTCCCCTAATGTCAATGTCTACATTGCATCTTCTGTTGATTGATAAGTACAGTTTTTCCATTTTTCATTTCAGAGCAAGCCCTGGTTTCATACCAGACACCTAACTCTAGTAACATCTCTACTAAATTCCTGTAATTATATACTTCCTCTTTTCTCCAGGGCTAACAAGCTAAGATGCTAGCTCCCAGTGCCTACATCTTGCCTTATATTCTCTCTGGGCTCTCACAACATCAGCTTGCAAATTTCCCCCTTGAAGTGCAGATTCACTCACAATACTACAACCACATGAAAATATAAATTAAAATTTATTGAAGGAAAACATAATTACATCAGTATCAGAATGCACATAATTCCCTAATCTCTTATTTGTCCAGAGTATGACATTTAGGCTTCACAGAACTCTACAACAGAGTTCCTGTAGAAAGGAACTCCCACTCCTATAATGTTCTCTATATTTTCAAGGTCAGGAGACAGAGAGCACTTCAGCACCTGGGCAAATATGCAAGAGGGAAAGCTCCCTAGCTGAAGATGTGGCTATATTGGAAAGAAGAAGCCTCTGAGTCCTATAGCTGGTGCCAGTTTATAGAGACTAGACTTGTCATATCAAACAAGTCTTCAACTTGTTTTTCCTCATTCCTCTAAATTTAAGCTCCTTTTTACTATTGAGTTGTTGTCAAAATGTTGATTAAATATACACCTACATTTCTTTTTTTGTAAATATCATGAAGGTTGGTTCACTGTTGGCAACTATATTTTCCATGGAAAAAAATTAGGAAGTGTGTAGAGAGAATTTTTTCTATGAATGAAACTTCTGTTACACCAAATGTCTACTACAGAGTCTATAGCATTTTTGATGCCTTAAATTATTTTAAGATAGAATTTCTCCTTATCTGGGAAAGGTAAATATACTGGAACATTTATGATTTAAATGCCTGGATGTGAAGCTTAGACTTGTTGAGCTATGAGGTGGTGCAATGTGTATTATTGAATTTTAGGTATCAAATTGTTTATAGTACATTAGTAGTGTCTTTTTTTTTCCTTAGGTTGAATATATGTGAATAATTTCTAAGTGATATTCTACCTCATTAGCAAGTTTTAAAGATACCTCTAAATAGTGCTAATGTTACCTATTTTGGTGTTAAGACTACATAATTTTATGTGACATAGATATACAGATATTATTTCATATTTTTTCTGAATATTCCATAATTTCATATGTGATCCTTTTCCAATAATTTCTTAGACTCCATCATAAAATGTTAATGATTAGCTGAAGTACATTTAAGAAAGGAAGACTTCATGGGAATAATAAAAGAGAATTTGGTTCATTGAAGCTTGTCCCTTTTTTTTTTTTTTTTTGCGATACACGGGCCTCTCACTGTTGTGGCCTCTCCCGTTGCGGAGCACAGGCTCCGGACGCACAGGCTCGGCGGCCATGGCTCACGGGACTAGCCGCTCCGCGGCATGTGCGATCTTCCCGGACTGGGGCACGAACCCGAGTCCCCTGCATCGGCAGGGGGGGGGGCACCCACCCCCCCCCCCCCAGCCCCCCCCCCTTTTTTTTTTTTTTTGCGATACACGGGCCTCTCACTGTTGTGGCCTCTCCCGTTGCGGAGCACAGGCTCCGGACGCACAGGCTCGGCGGCCATGGCTCACGGGACTAGCCGCTCCGCGGCATGTGCGATCTTCCCGGACTGGGGCACGAACCCGAGTCCCCTGCATCGGCAGGCGGACTCTCAACCACTGCGCCACCAGGGAAGCCCGAAGCTTGTCCCTTTTAATACACTTTTTTCCCAGGATAGTCTTGATTCTAATTGATTTTAAAAAGACCTCGTACCTTTCCTTCAGTAGCTTTACCAGGTGAGCAAATAAGTCATTTCCTAAGATTAACAATATGCCCTAGCCTATAAGAACTGTAATCAACTGATCATTATTCTGACTAGTTAATATTTTTTATTACATGAATAATATTTACTTGGGAAAGTGACCACCTTTACACAAGATACATATTTATTTATGATTCTGGGAGAAAGTTGATTGACACGTAAGTGGTTAAGATACTGTAATATGATTTATCCAGGATGTCTGACATCATAGGGTTAACAAGAGAGTTTCAAAATCTCTACATTAAATTGTTTTATGCAGATATAGTATACATTGTAAATGCTATTTTCAAATTAAAGAAAAAGACACACAAGGAATCTGGGATTTCCCTGAATCTAAGACACTTGTATTGAATACTAATCATTAAGCATTACGTTAAGCTCTGCCTGTAATGTTTTTAATACATGAATAAAATAAAAGACTAATTCTACAGCTATTCAAATGCCACACATTAAAAGGACAATTGTCCTATATCAGAATATTCACCGTAATTGGGAATAATACCTTTAAAATTGCTTAACCTACATTCTATGTTATCATTTGTCAACATGCAGCATTGCAAAGCTGATTCTCCTGTACAAATTTATTTTCTTCAAAGTAATGATACAATGGGCCACTTTTTAACACTCTCTCACTTTTAATCATAAGCATGACTCATAGAAAACTGAAAAAACTGTAAACTTATAAATCCCAACTGAAAATCATTCTTACTTTTTTCAGCATTCTATGAAGAATTAGAAATTGATTTGTAAAGACTAACTAGTAACAATCAAATCATTTCTAAGAAATATATGCCCATGTCCATAAAAACACATATCTGTACAAAACAGAATAAATAAAGAAAAAAAATCAGTCTACAACTCTGTCATAGCATACAGCCAAATAGGTTAAAACAAATCATAAAATGATTGATGTGTTATGACCAGTTAGTTTCTAAACAGGCAATTTCAAATTATTCCAAAATATCCAACCTTAAAAGAATTCCACAAACATTTATTTATAGCTGTTATCTTGTCTGAAAGAATATTCTCTTCAGGTGTATGTATCTTGTTTAATAGAATGAATATAAAATAAAATAATATTTTCAATTGTCTTTATATATTGTCTCATAACATAGATAAATATATTTTGTCTTTAATAAGGTTGAATGAAAAACTATTTACAATAGACCAATAACTTGCCTGTTTTACCATTAATTAGAGGATTCCAGCTCTCTTTCAAAATGTATACTTTCAATTTAACCAGGTTAAATATCAAATTGATATACTATTTATTTAAGTATCTTCCATGATATTTCAACTTAAACAAATGGAGAGGTCTTTCCATTCTGGACCTGATGGAGTTGTATATATCTGACTAACTCTCCCATCAAATACAACTATACAAGCTGCACAATATACATAAAATGACTGCCATTGGAGAGAATTCAATGCAGCGAGGCTTGGATGAGGTATGGTCCTTGAGGGAAAGGAAGCATAACAAGATGAGTTTTACATTCTCAACGACTCAGGACATTTTTTTAATATGCTTTGCTATGGAAAAGAGACCAAATTACATACTTTGTGAAACAGAGCTTGGGGTTAAAGGACTGGCACAGTAGCTGAAATGAGAATAAAGGTACAAAGAAGAAACCTCAGAGAAATGAACCCCAAAATTTGAATGCAATTTTCCCTGTGATAATTATAGATATATACACTACATTTGCATATGTGGAGACTCAAAGAAAGCAAAGCTGGAAGACAAAAGACCTAAGCAGACATTTCAGCAGGCATGAGGCACCAAGAATCAGAGTTTGTAAATGCTTGTGACTCCAGTTGATATTAGAGAAAAATTAGTTTTTAGGAGTAAGAGTATTCCTACTTCCCAGGAATAAGGGGAAAAAATGAACTTAACCAGTTATAACAAAGTCTAACTATTTAGGTAATCATATTCTATATATCTGCAAAAAGAAAAACAACTCTCTGTGGAGGAAGGTGACATAATCAGGAACTTCTACAATCGCTTATCCGTAATGTTCAATTAATAGTAATAAGACACGCTTAAAAATGGAAAATGATCAAAACCAAAAATGAAACAAGCAATAAAAAGATGCAGATATGATGTTGATTTAGGAATTATTAGGAAAGGATTTTGAAATAATTAAGATTAAGGCTTAAGAACATATAGAAAAAAGGTGAAGAATTGTAGCAAATACCAATAATGTATATTTAATAAGTCAAGGGAAAATGATAGAGCCAAAATATGTCAATGCTGAAGCATATAGTTAATAAATTTGATACACAAGTTTAATTGGAGAATAAACATGGTGGAAAAGGTTAGTGAACTAGTATATAGGTCAATATAAAATAGCTATGTCAAAAAAGAGAGATAAAAAAATATGTATATATAGAAGAGTAGACTGATGGTGCATAGTTAAAAGACCAAACATGTATACTTTTGCAGAACCAGTAGTTAAGAAGTGAGGAAATAAGATAGAAGAAATATTTTAGTAAATGCTGACCAAAATTTCCTGGAACTCAATAAAAGATAGCTTTAAAATGCCTTATAATTGAAAAGCAGATTCTTAAAAAAGTAAATACCTCCTAGGTACAACATAGTTAAAATTCTGGAAAGTTAAGCACAGAATATCTTAAAATAAGAAAGATCCATTAAAGTAGAATAAACTATAGTAAAATGATAATGAGACTGATTTTTTTTTAACAGACAAGATGGTGGTCAGCAGACATTACATCATTAATTATTGAAATAGAAAAAAATATCCTTCAAGCTAGAATTCCATTTCCATTGGAAGTTACTCTTTTAAAAATGTAGGAAAAAGAATGTTTATGAAAAAAACTAAAAAGGAAAAAACATCATTGATAGTAGACTAGCACTAAAGGAACAGAAAGGGATTTTTAAAGAAAATTTAGAATTTCCTTTAAAAATGATTAATGACTATAGAAGGAAAAATGGAAAATAAATAGCACCAGGAAGGATAAATTATAATTGACTTAAAACATAATTCTTTAACAAAACAAAACAAAACAAAATTACAATTTCACAAAAGGCTTAATTTATAAGAAGACAAAAATAGCAAAAATCAAAGATTTTTAAAGTTTAAAGTTATTCCATTTTTCAAGTGATAAATTATATTTTAAGGTGGAATGAAATAAACTGAAATGTCTAGAGCAAACATTAAAGAAAAATAGAAGAAAGTAAAATAAAAAATATTGATGGAGGATAAAATGAACAAAATTAAATACATGAATAATTCATAGAAAGTAAGGAGAGAAAAGAAACAAAAGAAACAAGTAGCAAGATGATAGACTTAAATAGAAATGTACCAGTAATTAATTATAAGTATAGTAAATAAAAATAAACAACAAAAATGTGAAACCAGATTAAAACAAATCAACAGAAACTTAGTGTCTTAAATAAAACTTAAAAAAAAGAACAATATAGTAAAAAAGTAAAATGAAAAATATTATACCATCCAACTGTTAATTAAAAAAAGGAAAATGAAATATCTGGAATAGTTATATTAATATCAGGTAAATTGGACTTTAAGTTATGAACCATTATTAAAGACAGATGTTTCACAATGACATACTTTCAAAGAGGAAGATATCATACCTTAAATCTGTGTGCATCTGGTAACATGATTTCAAACTATATCTGACCAAAATAAAACAAAACCAAAAAATACTAATAGAAAATAAAAGAATAAATAGAAAAATCCAGTATCATAATGGGATATAATAACATATATCTTCAAGAGCTGACAAACAAAACTTCTGTTTGAATATAGAAAATTGCAGTGACATAATGAATAAACTTGAACTAATTTATATATGTAGAAAACTAACCATGAAGCTGTGGAATTTACCTTCTTTTAAATCAAGTACATGCTGACACTTAAAAACACTCTCAAGAAGTTTCAAAATATATGCCTGTAACCATGGTAAAATAAACCAGGTATTTTTTAAAGTATGCTAGAAAAACTTCAACTTGATGGTAATTGAAATATGCACTTCACATTTTGATGGATCAAAGGAGAAGCTTGCTTGCTTGTTTCTTTTAATTTCTGTTTCAAATAAAATATTAATGCCGAATATATTATATGCCATTTAGATTTGTTCTCATGAAAATGCAAATAATAACTTTAAAACAACGGGCCTTCATCTAAAATATTTTACCATCAACAAAATTACATCAATGTCAATATTTCCATCAATGGTATTACCTCTTTTACTAACATTAAATTTATCCACATCAGTTAGTTTTCTCATTCTTAGGTTTATGGGAAATACTGCCATCTACTGAGCTTTTAGGACTTGATCCTCCCAATATTACATTGCACTATATCAACTCGAGTCACAAGCAGGTTAAAGTTGTTGCATTACTTAATTTTGCAATTATTTCAAGTTCTTAGGGGAAGTTTTGTTAAACGATCAAATTTCTACTCTTTGATTATGATTATTTGACATGTGTTCTTCTTGTTTCCCCAGACTGGTTATTTACTTTTTGAGGACAATTCTCAAATACAACTTCCTTTAGGGTATAGAAGGTTTGCTTTATGAAGTTTCATGGAAGTTACTGATATTTATGCACATTTTCTTTCCACAGAATAATAGAACTCGGTGACTTTTTATCTGTCTGAGAATCAATTATGGAATAACCATAACATAGTTAAAACCAGAGAAGGAAATAGCAAGAATCTTAAGAAGTAGAATAGATTCCTTTCAATAGAAGAACTTATATTGAGGAACTTACACCTTGAGATATTGTCTCTGCAGAAGAACTGGGCATCCCTTGTGTCCTCTGAGTAAGGATTCAAGGCACAGATGGGCTGATTTGCTCTCTTTCACTGTGAGTCTGACAAGTAGCTTCCTTTCCTAATTCTTCCTGCCCACATGTAGGCATTACTGGAATTGAGCAGTAGCTGTCCTCTTAGTTGGACATGTACCATCCAACCTCTGTTCTCCCCTATAGCCTCCCTGACACTGGCAGCCCTCTTCCACCTGGACTTTCGTTTGCCTTGTATTCCAGGCCACTGAGTTTGCATCTGCCTAGTGTAGAGAGTCTTTGTAAAGCAAATTATTAGTCTAGTTCACTTGTAACTCTCAAATGCTTACTCAAAACCCATTTACCTTAAATTAAGATACACTGATAACTTTAAATTAAGATACAAGATGTAACAAGCTGATTTTCACAGCCATAGCAAATTGATAGGAAGAGAAAGACATTGTAAAAAATGCTATGAGGGAATATTTTGCAAAGCTTTGTGTGCCAGATGTTTAAACCAGAGTCAGTCAGTTATGGTAAAACATGGCTCTCTCAAGTGAAGAGAAAAAAAAGTCAGAAGAACTGTAAGCCAAACAAAATAAAAACATCTTAAGAGAAACAATTAGACTACTGGGTCCATTTGATGACTGATCTTTATAGAATTTGAACTGTATATAGATTTCATGGTGCATTTCATGGTGCTTCATGAACACAAGTCCTCATAGTACATCATTTTTTTTTTCCTCCATGCGGTTTGCAAAGTTTCCCACTATATATCTAGCCACTTGGTGAGTTATAATGCTTGTGGGAAAATTAAAGAATACTTTACTGCAAGCTACTCTTGTCATGGTGACACCAAATCATTCTGAAAATAGCAATGTGTTTAGTGCAATATGAGTGCACAATAAAATATCTTTTAAACAAATCAGAGTGTGAGGTTCCGGGTGTGTACTGCCTCTGTTTCAAAACACTAAGAGCATCTCAGCATGTGGCAGGATTGACAGTTGTCAGTCATTCTGCACAGACTGCTACAGACGGAAGACATGTAGATCCCATTGGATATAATGAGTTAATTCAATGAGTGTACGTTTATTCTGTGTCCTTGTCAGGTAAAACAATTGTTTTTCCTATGAACTGATGCTTCAGCAACTATCATCAATCAAAATAAATTAGGAATATACTTTTCTATATTCATCACCATTACAATTTTCGGTTGATTTCTAAAATCAGTTTTAATGGACTTATCTATTTAAAAATCAGTTTATGGAGAGAAGGAGGGAGAGAAAGAATGGGAGATATTATTTTTACCAAGATCAAGCATTTATTGAGCCCCTACTGCGTAGAGTTTGAGTTTTTCACTCTATTATAATAAGGGTTATAATATTAATATCTTTAAAATAGTGGTGGTAGAAACTATTTGAAAATAAGGTAGGTTGAAAATAAGGTTGGTGTTGTAAGTTATAATAAAGTTTATATTCAGCTGAGTTCAACAGCACTTTTCTCATAATGAAATATGTGTATATGTATATTGTGTGGAATAAGGGATAAAATGAATACAAAAGTACACTGTAGGGCTTCCCTGGTGGCACAGTGGTTGAGAGTCGGCCTGCCGATGCAGGGGACACCGGTTCGTGCCCCGGTCCAGGAAGATCCCACATGCCGCGGAGCAGCTGGGCCCGTGAGCCATGGTCGCTGAGCCTGCAGGTCGGGAGCCTGTGCTCTCCCACGGGAGAGGCCACAACAGTGAGAGGCCCGTGTACCGCCAAAAAAAAAAGTACACTGTAATTTTGTAAAACTACTTGAATTTTTTTTTTTTTTTTTTTTTTTTTTTTGTGGTATGTGGGCCTCTCACTGCTGTGGCCTCTCCCGTTGCGGAGCACAGGCTCCGGACATGCAAGCTCAGCGGCCATGGCTCACGGGCCCAGCCACTCCAGGACATGTGAGATCTTCCCGGACCGGGGCACGAACCCGTGTCCCCTGCGTCGGCAGGTGGACTCTCAACCACTGGGCCACCAGGGAAGCCCTTGAAATTTAATTATACTTCATGGCTTAATAATGTGGACTTATCTATGATTTATAATTTTCTTTCAAACATATATTCTTCATGGAGCAAAAGCCACATAAAAGAACCAGGTCATATAATCTTATCCTTAGGATCGATATTTTAAAGTAGCTTTACCTAACAATGAATTAGTCCTGCATTTCTTTAACAATGGTCTTTTAAAAATAGTAATTTGACAGAGTATTTAAATTCGACTAATTTACTCATTCATTTAGTAGTCATTTATCCAGGGCTGGGCAGTGATCTGAATATTTAAGGTTACAAAGACAAATCAAGCATCATTCTTACTTAGAGGGACTCAAAGTAGGGGAGATATGCACCTATGGAAATAAATATAGCATAAACGTTCACGGGAAAGTGCTATGCAACAGGAAATGAGGGTTAATTAACTCTGCTAATTCTGCAACAGAAGTCAGAGAAACTTGTAAGTGGGCTTTTAAACAAAGGAATGTGAGTGTGGAAAATTCTGGGCTGATTTAAGGATGTGCAAACTGTTATATTTTCAGAACAGGCAGTATTCCATCGTGTATGGAGTGTACTGAGAATGATGCTGAGAGATAAGGCTGGGGACGGCCTTTCATACTGACTTGTGGAGAGTCTTTATTGACATCCCACGCTGTCTACTTTGTTACAGTTTTTAAACAGCATGTGTAAGTAGGACAGCTCCCCTATAGGACTTTATGATAATTAATGTTTTTTCTATAAAACGTCATCCACAGTTTCTGCCACATTAGAAATACTCAAATATGTTTCTTTCCCTTTCTGAGGGTGTCACAAACACCATTTCATTCTGAGCTCACAGAACTGACACTCTTTCCCCTTGAATTGTCTGATAGTTTGTGCTCTGTATTCACAAGGTTCATATTCTACTTTGAGATCAGACTTTATTATATTAGCCGTACGCTGTGGTTGGATGGCATGTTTGTGTGTGTGTGTATGTGAAAAGTGTTCATTCCTAACCTGCAGGATTTTTCTTTTAATCTCAGTCACAAAGCGTGCATTTTTTACTATTTTGCAAGAGTAGAATGCCCATATCAAAATGTATTATGAATATCTCCATGAATTCCTTAGTAATACATAACTACTTCAGCAAATGCAGGATATCATTCTTTAGTACCACTATCTCATTTTTAGTATTCAACTGTGATGCCAACTGAAATGGATATCTAACACAATAACAATTATCTGCCAGGCTCAGGAGACCACAGATGGAGTGATTTCTTTAGTCTTGTGTATAAAAGGAAGACCATACAAAACAAAATATTCCCATTTAAGATAATAGTGACATGATATTATATGTTCAAGTATAGTTGACCCTTGAACAACATGGAGGTTAGGAGCGTCCAACTCTATGCTGTCCAAAAATGCGTATAACTTATAGTCGGCCCTTTGTATCCAGGTTCCTCAGTATCTGCAGATACAACCAACCACAGATCTGATCATGTATTCCTGTAGTACTTACTACTGAGAAAAATCCATGTAAAAGTGGACCCTTATAGCTCAAATCTGTGTTGTTCAAGGGTCAACTGTATTTCAATCTGTTTTACATAAATGAATAGTGATAAGAGCAAATCAGAAGAAACAGGTACGTACTTTGAGGAAACCGTGGGGGGTTGTCATTGACATCTGTCAGGGTGATGTTGACCGTGGTGGATCCCGACAGCCCTCCAACTTGCCCAGCCATGTCTTTGGCTTGAATGACCACTGAGTAATGTTCTCTGGCTTCTCTGTCCATATTATGTAAGGCAGTTCTAATAACTCCTGTAATACATATTTTAAACAAAACAGTATGGATTATACATTAAATGAGAAGCAACAAGGTATCTCTCTATTTTTCTTTTTTCTTTTAAGAAAAGTAGTTTTAACTGAAATGCTTTTGAGAGAAAACCAGGCTTCTGAGACAAACAGTACCTTGACAATGTTATTAAAACTGTCTCATCAAAATATTTATTTATAACCACACATCCCTAACCAATCTATTAGAGGCAAATGAAGATACCCATCTCTTGGCGGTCCTTGGGGTCACTGGCCTCTAGAGGGCAGCCCTGCAGTCCCTGCTCTTTCCTTCTGTTGGTGGCCTGAATATTTCACATCTCATTCTCCTCACAAGTGTTAGCTGAGATGTTTTGAGCAGAGGCTAATTTTCCTCCTTACAGAACAATTTACATAGTTTTCTGACAGGGTTGTCAAAGTTTGATGATGAAAAACAATGGAGGAGTGTAGACACTTGAACAAAGATTACAGGCAGGAGGCATTTTAACATTTATCAAGACTAAGAAACTGACTTTTTGTCAGGAAATAACTACAATAAGAACTAGATCTAAGTACACAAGCAAAATAAAGTGATGAGATTGGTTCCAAAACTTGCATGTAAAAGTCACATTCTTTGTCTTGTAGTACCAAAAAAGACACTTAATGCACTTTCTCATTAATTAATTAATGCACTTTCTCGTTAATTAATTAATGCAATTTCTCATTATATTAATTAATTAATTATATGAATTAATTTGTTATAATTAATATAACAAAATGTTATATATCCATATGTAGTTCTGTGTAGGCAAACACACACACGCACACATAAATTAGATAGATTTGTCAATAAAGCCTTACATTTAGAAACTGGAACACATTTTCTAGCAGGTAAAGTTTATGCAAGGACTATCAAATATGTCTTAAAATAAAAAATTGTCCTCATATACATGAGCCATATTAAACATAAGCATATAAATATATAAGCATACATGTGTTTATATTTTATATTCATATAAATGTACAATATAAATATATTTGCTACTCGAAACATAGGTCACCATTTAACAGCCACCTTTTTACTTTTATTTACAATAGTTGGATCATGTCACTTTTGAGAAAGACACCAATGGCTTCAATCAAACTCACACTTGATTAGTTAGCAGCACAATTCACGGGACAGTGCCATTTATAATGACTGCCAACTATAGAGCTTAACAAACACTTTTGCAGACAATATATTGATATAATAGGAGAAAATGGGTTTGTATATCCAAGTGGAAAAGATAGTCTTTTAAAAGTGGAAAGGATTAGTCAATCAGTTGTTTTGAATACAGAACACTTAACCACTTCATTTTTTTTTTTTTTTTTTTCACTGAATTGTGAACTTGGTTATCAGCACGAGAAAAAACAATCACTTGAAATAATTCATTTTTTTTTTTTTTTTTTTTTTTAAACTGAATTGATTGCACATGCAATGCTCTGAGAGGAGAGCCACAGGCCCCAGGAAAAGAGATCCCCCTACTTTCAAAACTTGTGAACATATAATTGAGGGAATTTAGGAGAACTTTCCTGAAGCTAAATAAGAATGAAAATTATTCTTATCAAAAGAAATTACAATAATATGATAATAAATGATTCATCTAATTCATGCATATGAAAAAGCCTCAAGCATCCTTACTAAATAGAACATTTTATCACATATGGTAATTATATAAGAAAAAAATAAATTGATGCAGAAAGGAACAAGTTAAGAATTTATGAAAATATTTAATGAAAGAAATGTATACTCTCTGATATTTGAAAAAAAATGTCATCCTAAAAAATTACACTAGAAATGGGACTTGCCTCTGATGTGCAGAAGTATGAGATTACTGTCCAGGATGTTTTACAATGAAATCATTACAGTGATATTTGCAGAATATACATATGTGAAAATAAAATCTGTCATTAAAAAAGTGAACGATAGATATTTTTATGCAATTTGAATGTTATTCATTTCAGAGGATCAGAGAAGAGGAATTAGCACAACCCCTGTTTTACAGCATGGCCTTTAATAATTTCATTGCAATAGCCATTATCTCCCTTCTTTTATAATACTGCTACTCTGACATGAAATGGGAAGAAATTTGTCAGATAAATTTGCTTATGGAAAGAAAAGAGCATATCCAGAATTGACACAGCTTTCTCAGAAACGATTGTTTAAGGGTTCATTTAAACTCTCGGTTCTCTTGAGAAAGGCTCAGTTGCATGTGCTTAGCTATGACCTCCCCTGAGGGCACATAGGTAACTGGGGAATGTTCAGGAAAATTGCCATAGCAACATGATCCCTGTATACAATAACCTTATTCAAACATGTGGCCCAGATGCTTGTAAGTAGGGTAGTCTAGAACACAGCTGATGCACAGTAACAGTTTTTCCTCTTAAGTAGACTTTATTTTCTAGAGCAGTTTTAGGTCCATAGTAAAATTAAGAAAGTACAGACAGTTACCATGTACCCTTTTCCTCCTGACACACAGCCTCCCCAGCTAGCACCATTCTGTATTAAAATGATGCATTTGTTACAGGTGATGAGCCTACATTGACACGTTCTCACTCAAAGTACATAATTTACATTAGGGATCACTCGGTGTTGTACATTCTATGGGTTTGGACACATGTATAATGATTTGTATCCATCATTGTAGTATTGCACAGAATAATTTAACTGCCCTAAAAATCCTCTCTGTTCCACCTATTCACCCTCCCTCCCCTCAACCTTGGCAACCACTGATCTTTTTACTGTTTTCACATTTTGCCTTTTCCAAAAAGTCATATAACTGTATTCATACAGTGTGCAATTTTTTGCAGATTGGCTTCTTCAATTAGTAAAAGGCATTTAAGGATCCTCCACATCTTACCATGGCTTGATAGCTCATTTCTTTTTAGTGCTGAATAATATTCCTCTATTTGGATGTGCCACTGTTTATTCATTCACCTACTGAAGGACGTCTTGGTAGCTTTCAAGGTTTGGTGATTATGAATAAAACTGCTATAAACATCTGTGTGCAGGTTTTTGTGTGGACATAAGTTTTCATCTCCTTGATGTAAATATCAAGGAATGTGATTGCTGGATCTTATGTTAGGAGGCTGTTTAGTTTTGTAAGAAACTGCTAAATTGTCTTCCAAAGTGGCTGTACCATTTTGCATCCCCACCAACAATGAATGAATTTCTGTTGCTTCACATTTTTGCCAGGTTTTGGTGTTGTCAGTGTTCAGACTATCACCATTGTATTAGGTGTATAATGGTATCTCACTGATGTTTTAACTTGCATTTCCTTAATGGCACATAATGATGAAAATTGTTTCATATGTTTATGTCCATATGTATGTCTTCTTTGGTGGGGTATGTTAAGGTCTTTTGTCCATTTTTAAAAATCAGGTTATTTGTTTCCTTATTGTTGAGTTTTAAGAGTTATTTACATATTTTAAATAACAGTTCCCTACTAATAAGTCTATTGCAAATACTGTCTCTCAGGCTATTACTTGTCTTCTCATTTTTTTGACAGTGTCTTTCACAGTTTAGAAGTTTTTAATTACTTTGAAATCCATATTATAAATTATTTCTTTCATCAATCACAACTTTTATGTTATACCTAAAATCACAGCCTAAGATACCTAATGTCATCTAGATTTTCTTCTATGTTACCTTCTAGGAATTTTATAGTTTTATATTTAGGTCTGTGACACATTTTGAGTGACATTAAGCTAAGAATATAATATCTGTGTCACTTTTTTGGCATGTGGTTGTCAATTTGTTTCAGCACCATTTGTGGAAATAACAAATTTTTCTCCATTGTATAATATTTACTTCTTTGTCAAAGGTCAGTTGACTACATGCATGAGAAACAATTTCTGGGCTCTCTAATCTGTTCCATTGGTATATTTGTCTATTCTTTCATCCATACTACACTGCCTTGATTACTATAGCTTTATAGTAAATCTTGAAGTAGGGTACTGTCAGTCTTCCTAATTTGTTCTTCTCCTTTAATATTGTGTTGGCTATTCTGGGTCTTTTGCCTCTACATACAAACTTTAAAACAAGTTTTTCAATGCCTACAAAATAACTTTTAGGGATTTTGATTGGTATTCCATTGATAAAGTTGAGAAGAACTGACAATATTGAGTTTTACCTATCCATGGACATAAAATATATCTCCATTTATTTAATAATACTTCTTGTTTCTTTCATGAGAGTTTTGTAGTTTTCCTTATATCAATTTCATACCTTTTTTATTAGATTATACCCAAGTATTTCTTTTAGGGGAAGCTAACCTAAATCATATTGTGTTTTTAAATCAAAGTCAACTTGTTCATTGCTGGCATATAGGAAAGAGATTGACTTTTATATATTAACCTGGTATCCTGAAACCTTGCTCTCTCAAGACTGCATCCTTGAAAATAACTCCCGCTGTGGGAAATCTGGGCAGAACGCACATTCCAAGGTCAGAGAAGGGGATGCGGATCCTCTGGTTGCCTGGGTCCAGCTTGCTGGTCAACTGGCATTCACATCCTCTGGATGACCTCCCCCAATATCCATAACAACTACTACAGGTGATTCCAGTGTAAGTGGGTCCAAACTATGTTTTGAAAAGCCACAATTAGAAAGATGAAGTTCTGCCATTATGTATTCATACATTTCTTCACTTTTTATTGCCATCTTGTCATGTCAATAAAAGCATGTATGAGGATATACACATGTGCACAGACAACAAACAATATGCAATAGTAATATACATTTTTCAAAATTGTGAAGCCTAAACTCATGTACAAGACTAGGATAAACTATATTTACACAGTCCAAATAAGAATTGATGTTTTGGTTTTTTGCTTGGCTTTTCTGCCATGTACCCACGGACCCAGTAATTATAATATAACTTATTTTTGTCTTCCAAATAAACATAATAAGGACTTACCACATGGCCCTTTTATTAAGTAAATTTGTGAAGAAAACAACTCAGAGCAGCTAAATTAATCACCATAAATTATTGCATTGTTTGTTTATAAACAAAGAAAACTCTCCTCTTTTCAGTAAATGCTAGGTAACTGGTAATGGCATATTCTGAATGTTTGATATCTTCACTAGCAATGTTTACTTCAAAAATTTTAACAGGAATTGTTCCTTTTATTCTCGTGTGATGCTGGGTTGAATCAACAGGATGTCCTTACCCTTGTATCATTTTGTTTTGTTTCTTATTACTTTCCTTTTAAACAATTGTATGTGCCCCACTGCCTGCAAATTACCTTCTGACTACTGCTTCCCAATCATGTTGCTATGTAGGGGCCTGTAACTGGGAATGACTCTCTGCTCAATACAGGCTCATAACATTGAAACTTGTCTGTGGTCATAAACATTACTCAATGAACCTGACTCACTAACCCACTTTGTGTTTTTGTTTCCTGACTGATGATATTCATATAGAGCAATAGACCCTCCAAAATTTTTTCTTGTACTTTACCCACTAAAAAGTATTTAAGATGGAAATATACAAATCTAGTTGATTAGATAATACCACAGAAGACTTCAAAATAAAACCCCTAAAAGTTTGAAACAAATAAACAAGCATGACATTCAAATTCCTACAAAAACCTTCAAGGTACATATATGCATTTATAAGAGGAACTGGTAAATTTTCTTCCAGGTTTTAACTACACATACTCATTTTGGCTCAATTGCTTGTTTTGCCTCTGAATTTATTCAGTCGTTCATTCATTCATTTAAAGTCTATTATGTCATTTTGTAATGTCTATTAAAATGTATTGGAGCCCTAGTGTTTCTCTAATGGGGCACAAGGGCCACTTAACAAAATCACATGAATTGACAATTATCATGCAACCACAAGGGCACTATTTTAGACCTACTGTATCAGAATCTGGGGAAGTGGGCCCAGCATCAATCAATATTTGTGACAAGCCCCTTCTGTGATTCTCATGAGCAGTTCAATTTGAGATATCCACCTACAGTTGAGAACATATGATATCTGGCCTCAAGGTGCTCATATTTCATTAGAGGAGCTGCTCATTTAAAATAATTAATATGAACACTGAGAGGTTTATAAATGCTTAGAAGTTTCAATTTCTACACAATGACACTTAATATCTTGGCAGTAATAATTCATCTTTCCAACTACCTAATTGTGATGATCTAGGTACCTGGCAGACTTTTTGTTATATATTAAATTGCTATTTGTTTCAACATTTAGTATATTATATGCTACTTCTATTCAACTACACATTATGAATTTTCCCTACTAACTTTGTAAAGGTAGTGTGGCTTCTATAAATTCCTGTCTACATTGAAATAAAAAACATTCAGACATTGAATCTATATGTGTGCAACATTACCACAGTTTCAGAAACCTTTTTTCTTCATTTGTCACCAATCCAATGTATATTGAATGTGTCTCTGCTCTGTTTAAAATGTGGAATACAAAGGTATATAGGATAGAGCTTATGACTTAAAAGGTCGTGATTAGAGTGTTTACAGACAGGGAAATAAATATGCAAATATGGAAAGTTAAGTAATACTGCAAATAGATTTTATTAAATGGAAGACAAAACACAGACTTGAAAGGTTTTAGTTATCGAAATGGATGAGTATGACCAAAGAGTACTTTATGGGACAATGACAAGTTTGTAGGATATGAAAGATAGATGGAGAAGTAGAGGATCCATGGAAAGGGCATCTGACATGAACAAAGGTGTGGATATAGAATGTGCATGGCTGTATCGACCACATTGGCTTCATTGGAAAAAAACTGTAGGAGAATAATAGAGATTAGGTACTCATTAATACTCTCAGAATATTTCAAGGTTTTGTTCCTCAAGTGACTGAAAGTTTGAATAGCTCCACTGATGTCCCTGTGGAAAGTCAAGACTGACTATACTTCACTACTGGTAAGTTGTTACAGTCTGTGGTTGGACAGATGCATGGTTATCTCTATGGATAAATTTAGCACATTTCAGACTCTAAAGCTTCAGTGGATAAGTGTTTAAACTTCATAATTTTATTTATATTTTCACTATACTATATATTTTATTTTTAAAGAAAAAATATAAGATATATGAAACACTGGCATCCCAGAATTTAAAAAAAAAAACATACTTAACTTCAATCTATGACTCATGGAATTAACAATCCTAAATTCATGAATGTAGACATCTTTATGATTTAGTAGGAAGATTCAATTTTTCCTCCTCTAGATTTTTTTCTTCCTACCATTAAAATGGACAGTGAAGCGTTTTATTTCTGGTGAGCAGAAAAGGATGGCGAGTTCACAGGTTTTGAGTATGGGCTGTG
Source organism: Neophocaena asiaeorientalis asiaeorientalis (assembly GCF_003031525.2). Taxonomy (NCBI): domain Eukaryota; kingdom Metazoa; phylum Chordata; class Mammalia; order Artiodactyla; family Phocoenidae; genus Neophocaena; species Neophocaena asiaeorientalis. The sequence continues at coordinate 351,771 of NW_020172817.1, read as the reverse complement.
ACCTCTTCAGGTATAGGCATGGAAGTATAGGCACTCTCTTCATGTATATAGCTCATATTTTCTCTCCATATTCTTCATGAGAGAGAAAGTTCAAAGTTTAAATAACTTTCTCCAGATCAGAAATTTGCAGAAGCTGAAATATCACCCAGGACTTCCTGACAGTAAAATCAGAATGCCACAATGTCATTAGTTCAAGTAATGAAATCCTTAACCTTGTAGACCCTTAGGAGTGGCTTGTACTATTGTGAAAGAGAGAGACAGGGAGGGGTGTGTTTGTGGAGGGAGAGAGAGAGGGAGGAGAAGAGGAGGTGGAAAGAGGAACAGTATTATAAAAACTGGGCATTACCTTCTCTATGGATTTGGGGACAGAGATCAGACAGATTCAAAGAGAATATAGTTGTTTTTATGCATCAATAAATATGCTTCTGACCTAGAAGGTTTTATTTCAATATTTTTTCTCATTTTTGCATTATGCTTAATGTTTATATCTGTTATCAAGGTTTCAATGTGATCTACAACTTCCAAACACCAGTCTTTCTAGTCAATATATTTAATAACCACACTGATAAAATCATAGGTTTGCCAGGGCATTTGTGAAGGCCAAATATTCTATAGACTTGCAGGCTTTCAGCTTAACTACTCCGGTCAGCAAAAATGTACTGAGACAGCACTGTAGGGAGAAAAATAAATAATAAACTTCAAAAAAGGCTTACCTGGGTGATGAAATTCCAATGGTGATGGTAATGATGACGATGATGATAGAACTACTGACAGTTATTAAGTATTTGTTAAGCATAATGAGGAATATTTATGTTAAATCACTAAATCCTCACACTAAGTCCTCACATCAACTGACTATGGATGCTATTCATATTATCCCCTTTGTGTATCAAAGAGTGATTGCAAGAACAGAAAGGTTAAGAAAAGTGTCCAAGGACAGATAGGTATCATAGAGTCAGTATTTAATCCATGCAATTAGAATTCACAGCCTGCTGTCACAATCGCTACCTTCTGAGCTTCTGATTCCTTGTGAGTAAATCGAGGAAAATACTGCAAAAGAGCCTGAAGTAGATTTTGGGAGAATGTCTGCATCTTAATAACGTGGTATCAGAAGAAATCTCTGTTTCTCTTGGCCAGTTTGGGTCCTAGTAGCACTGGAATCAAAGTTCTGATGGTAATCAAGGAGATGTCAGGAAAATGGTGCATACAATGGGTAACCAAATGATCTGACTCCAAAAGATGAGGTTTCAGCCTTTTATTCAACAGGAGAAAGAGTGAGAAACTTAGAAACCTAAGATTCATCTTGCTGCAAGTGTCCATTACCTGTTTATGGTCTCTTTGCAGGGTATCAAATACCAGTGCCATTAACTGTGGCTGGCCTATGATTGCTTTGACCAATATAGTACAGTGGAAGTGATAGTATGACGATTTCTGCCCTGGACTTAAGAGGATTGGAAGCTTCTACATTGGTATGTATGAACTCTGAGCCTGCAGGTAAGTAGTCTAACTACCCTGCTAGAGACCGCATAGAGAGGCCGTGAGATGGAAGGGGCTAGGGATGTATCTGAGCCCAGTTCCCCAGCTTGTCCCACTGAAGCACTAGGCATATTAGTGAACTCATCTTTGAATGAGTGCAGGTGCCAGCTGAGTGCTACCAAGTAACACAGTCAGTGTCGCATGGATCAAGAAATTCCACTGGTGGTGCAGTGGTTGAGAATCTTCCTGCCAATGCAGGGGACACGGGTTCGATTCCTGGTCTGGGAAGATCCCACATGCCGCGGAGCAACTAGGCCCGTGAGCCACAACTACTGAGCCTGCACGTCTGGAACCTGTGCTCTGCAACAAGAGAGGCTGGGATAGTGAGAGGCCCACACACCGCGATGAAGAGTGGCCCCCACTTGCCGCAACTAGAGAAAGCCCTCGTACAGAAACGAAGACCCAATACAGCCAAAAAGAAAAAAAAAGAAAAAAGAAATTCCCCAGATAACTCCTGCTCAACTTCTTGACTTCCAAAATCACTGTTGTTTTGAAAGCTCTGAGTTGGTGTAGTTTGCAATGGCATTCAAATTTGGAATACACACACAGACACACACATAGAAATTTGTAAACATACATATACCTATGCATACACATACACACATATATACACACATATACATACATACATATACATACATACACACATATGTACAAACACACACACATATATTCCTCACAGGGAAATAAATGATGGTTGGCTTTTTAGATCTACCTTTAACACCATTAAACCAAGACTAGGCATTCCCTAAATACTATATTCTCTTCTCTCTCTCTTACCCTCTCCCTTTCTCTCTCCTTCCTTCCCCTCCTTCTCTTCCTCCCACCCCACCCTTCTCTCCAGAGCTGGAGTGCATGTACACATACTATACAGAAAAGCCTATGTCTAAAGTACTACAGCTATGGTACATGTATACGTATTTCATGAGTTCAGGTAAACATAGTATTTGGAAGATAAAGAGAAGAGGGAAAATAAAATTGACCTTCATATAACTGATGTATAATGAACACAGGGAGTAAAACTTCCTGTAAACACTGAAATTATTAATATTATTATCATCTGGTAATTTGTACTCTATGGGAGTAAAAAAATTATATATGATATTTTTAATTAAGAGAATTATATATAAATGTAATTTCAAATATTTATAATATCAGATAAAATATTTTATTATAAGATACTGAATCCAGATACATTCTAACTTAAATATAAATGTATTGTCTTGGAAAATAATAATGAAATAATAAGAAAGAAATTTAGAAATCTAGAAGTAGTCAAGTATAATTTTCCCAAAATAGCTTATTCATGTGGTTTATTAAAAATTTAGGGGCTAAAAATACAAACACATAAAAGGAACACTAAGTTTATTATGTAGTTATTCCTTGTTTAAATATTGATATATTTTTCTATTACTATGTTTATTTTTTTCTACAATTTATTTGTTTTATCTTTAGTTTTTATCATATAATGGTTAAAATGAATTTAAAAAGGTAAAATGCTTTATATAGGATTTTTTGGGTCACAGATGCTATTTAAGAAATGGTACTTAATATGATTATATCAAAAAACTTTGGAATATTTGTTTTTGAGACAACTATACTTAAAGGCATTTAATTAAGGAAAATACTAAAACATTGCTTTATAAAATATACATATACCAATGACCAACCAGTTCTATTAGTAATGGTCTAGTTGACAACATAGACCTGTAAGTAAATCAAAATTGACAATTTGTCCTGTAATACCAATTTACCTATTGTGTCATCTGCTTTTTGAATTTTCAAGGAAAGTTTTATTTTTTCATTTAGAGAATGATTTTATTTTACGATGCATTTTATCATAATCTAATAATCTAAGAAGACATTACCATTTATAATAAGCTGTATATCACAATATGCATGCTATACCTTTGGATATATATGCACATATATTATCTACACGTTATACACATTACATACAGCAAATAGCAGTACTAAACAAACTCATGTGGCCAATCTATAATACTAGCCTTGAGTTTTCAAGGGTATGCATATAATATGAGTTGTATTTTCTTTGGCACATAATTTATGGTTGAATCCTGAAGGCACCTGTGTAGAACTCAAGTGATTATTAAGTGTCTTAGAATAAGAATTAGAATGGGGCCAGGATGATTGTAGTACATTCAAGGAGCGGCATAAAAAAGTGCAAATATAATTGAAAAATATGGTAAAGTTGTCTTTAGGCTTTCAAGAATGCTCATGCATTCTTACTGCCTTTGATCTTTTAAAGATAAGTCTAAAGTGAAAATATCAATGAGGTATCACCTCACACCAGTCAGAATGGCCACCATCAAAAAACCTACAGGGCTTCCCTGGTGGCGCAGTGGTTGAAAGTCCGCCTGCCAATGTAGGGACGCGGGTTTGTGCCCCAGTCCGGGAAGATCCCACATGCTGTGGAGAGGCTCGACCCGTGAGCCATGGCTGCTGAGCCTGTGCGTCCGGATCCTGTGCTCCGCAACGGGGGAGGTCACAACAGTGAGAGGCCTGTGTACCGCAAAAAAAACCAACAAAAAAACCCCCTACAAATAGGGACTTCCCTGGTGGTGCAGTTGTTAAGAATCTGCCTGCCAATGCAGGGGACACGGGTTTGAGCCCTGGTCCAGGAAGATCCCACATTCCACAGAGCAACTAAGCCCATGCACCACAACTACTGAGCTTGTGCTCTAGAGCCAGACAGCCACAACTACTGAAGCCTGCGCACCTAGAGCCCGTGCTCCACAACAAGAGAAGCCACTGCAATGAGAAGCCCGTGCACCCCAACAAAGAGTAGCCCCCGCTCGCTGCAACTAGAGAAAACCTGTGTGCAGCAAGGATGACCCAACACAGCCAAAAATAAATAAATAAATAAATAGACAAACCTACAAATAATAAATGCTGGAGGGAGTGTGGAGAAAGGGAACCCTCTTGTGCTGTTGGTGGGAATGTAAATTGATACAGCCACTATGGAGAACAGTATGGAGGTTCCTTAAAAAACTAAAAATAGAACTACCATATGACCCAGAAATCTAACTACTGGGCATATACCCTGAGAAAGTCATAATTCAAAAAGATACATGTACCACAATGTTCATTGCAGCACTATTTACAATAGCCAGGACATGGAAGCAACCTAAATGTCCATCAACAGATGAATGGATAAAGAAGATGTGGTACACATATACAATGGAATATTATTCAGCCATAAAAAGGAACAAAAGTGAGTTATTTGTAATGAGGTGGATGAACCTAGAGTCTATCATACAGAGTGAAGTAAGTCAGAAAGAGAAAAACAAACACTGTATGCTAACGCACATATATGGAATCTAAGGAAACAATACTGATGAACCTAGTGGCAGGGCAGGAATAAAGATGCAGATGTAGAGAACGGACTTGAGGACACAGTGGGGGAAGTGGAAGCTGGGACGAAGTGAAAGAGTAGCACAGACATATATACACTACCAAATGTAAACTAGATAGCTAGTGGGAAGCAGCTGCATAGCACAGGGAGATCAGCTCGGTGCTTTGTGACCACCTAGAGGGGTGGGATAGGGAGGGTGGGAGGGAAGCTCAAGAGGGAGGGTTTATGGGGATACATGTATACTTATAGCTCATTCATTTTGTTGTATAACAGAAACTAACACAACATTGTAAAGCAATTATACTCCAATAAAGATATTAAAAAAAAATCAAAAACAGAAAAAAAAAGTGAAAACATAAAATCAATCTTTTAACTATGACAGTCCCTATAATCCACTGGAAATTTAAAAAATGATAAGAGATTAACATGTTTGACAGTATTTGGAGAGAGATTATACTGATAGTATAAATTTGACTAGTAAATAATTCAACTTTAGATGTCTGAGAGACATTAATTTATAGATACATTTGTTATTAACTAATGAGTGTCCATTGTGGCTTCAGTATCACTGAGAGGTAACATGGTAAGATCATGTGAATAGGGAAACTAATTATGAATATTACTTACAAGCATAGTGGTATATCACATAAAATAAAAGGAACATTAAGTGGCTCAAAAAAGGTGAAAGTTTTATAGAATCTCATTCCTGGGAGAGAGATTTACTCATGTGTTAAAGCCTTATTTGTTCACACTCTTCAAAGGTTCAAGTGAGCAATGATAGTAGCTTGGAAACATTCTTAGCATTTACTAGATGTAAGTATTGCATAAATGAATAATCTGGTACCCTGTTTAACTAGTAGTTAAGTGGTAATAACAGAACATAGAACGTAGAAGAGTACTACATTCTAAGTTAAACATTGACAAAATATTTGAGTGCTTGTTGAGTTATGTAAATGTAAAATTCTGGTGTTCTTTTACTGTGTGATAGAAAAATGTCATAGGATTCATTACTATTTGATAACCCAAGGAACAGAAGGTGGGTGCAACAATATATGAACAGATTTTTGTTCCTTTGATGAAGAGAGTGAGTAGAAAGCCCTTAACCCTGGAAAGATTAACTGGAAATGATTATTCTTATATGATTTGTCAAGTGGGGCTTTTAATCAGTACGTTAATGTTTTTCTAGAAAAGGATTTCTAAGAAATAAAAAAGGAGCTGAGGAGCAAACCTTGAAGACAACTATGGAAAGAGAAGGAATGACTGGAAACTGAAAAATATGTCATTCTGTTGACTTCTGAGAATACTGAATAATTTAATATGTTGCTCAGAAAAGGAATTTGCATTTAAAACTTATCAAAAATTGAATCCATGGTAGAAAAATTCAAAAGTCATTATCTTGCCTATGATGAATAGAGATGTGAAACACCAAACAGTAAAATCAGACAGATCAAATAGAAAGTTTCATCCAAATGTTAACTTCTACTTAGTTTCTCCAGTGATGATCAAATGGTAGATGAGGAGAAGTGAACAGGCATAGGGATTCTTAGATCTCTCCCTGCACTGTGACCAATGTAAACATCTCTGTAATCTTTGCATACCACATGCGATAGTACCTGTCATATAAAAAATGAAAAATATACCGTCCCCGAATTTCTGCAATTCTTGAAGCCAAATCTCTATAAACAAACAAAAAACAAAAAAACAGTTGTCTATATATAGTATGAAATAGTTGCTGAGGTGGAGATTTAGGTGCAGGATATTTACTAGGGAGCCACTGTGAAGGGAGGGGAGAGGGAGCATGAATGATGAGAGGGGGATATTGGTCCGGGATGCAGGTCTAACAAAGTTTAGGCAAATGCAGCTGGGGTATACTGCCTGTCTGAGTGTCCACCACACTCCATCACTGGATGAGGGTTATCTCAGAAATGACATGACTTCGGCAATGTGTTTATCAGCACTCGGAATAGATCCTGAAGGAGCTGACAGCTGAGAGTGAGATGCTGAATGTACTCCCCATGCTGGACTGCAAGTCCTTCTTTAAAGGAGACGTGCATCTCTGTCTACCACACAGTGAACCTACTTTGTTTTCTCTAATTTCAAGCCCCTCCACTGAAGATGTAAATGACTAAAAATGCTCATGTGATATTCCCTTCAATCCTATCATTGATCCAATGGATAATGTCTGTTTTCATCTCAACTGCAGCAAACTGGCCACAGCATATTATTCCTACCTTTCCCAAAGACCTCATTGTCTTGTTTCTCTCAATTTTACCCTCTTATATTCTGTATTGTCATCACACGAATTTATTTCTTATCATTATGCCAATTTACTTATTTTGGTAACTATTTGTTCTTTCCCACTAAACTAAAAGCTCCACAAGGCCAAAGATTTTTTTTCGTTACGTTTTCATTGCTGTATCCTCATTGCCTTAAAACAATCCCCAACCCATAGTTGTCCTCAATGAATATTTGCTGAATGAATGAAGTGCCACAAAACCCATAGGAATTCATCATAGCATTAAATTTGGGGTTTAGAATAAAACTAAAATTGATATAAAACAAATAAGTTACTAAATTTAATTTATTTCCTTTGGATATTAAATGTATTAGCTTGCTAGGGATTCTGTAATAAAGTACCACAAACCGGGTGACTTAAAAATGAAGACTCATTTTCTCACAGTTCTGGAAGCTAAAAGTCCGAAATCAAGGTATTGGCAGGATTCGTTCTTCCTGGGGTCTGTGAGGGATGGGTCTGTTCCAGGCCTCTCTCTTTGGCTTGCAGATGACTGTTTTCATGCCCACAATACATTCTTCCTGTATTTTCAAATCATCTTCCCTCTGTGATATCTTTATGCCCAAATTTCTCCTTTTTATAAGGACACCAGTTATATTGTATTATGGCTCGCCCTATAACTTCACTTTAACTTGATTACCTCTGCAAAGACTCTGTCTACAAATAAGGTCACATTATGAGATCCTGAGGTTTGGAATTCAACATACGAATTGAGGGGGGAGGGGAGTACAATTCAACCCATGATATTTTCTTTGAGCCTGTATTAGGAAACTCTTTAAATACAATCATAAGAGTTACTTTGACCAAAAAGGGACTGGTGAAGGCACTCTAAGAAAAAAACACAAAATATTAAAAAAAAAAAAAAATTTGTGAAAGAATGCAATGTCACGGAAAAGATGGAGATGAAGAAAGACCTTTGTATGGGTAGTCTCAGGGATCAAAGACTAGGTATTATATAAATGTATGATCATGAAGAGTGGCTTTGAATTTCTTTATAATGTGAACTGTAAAGAGTCATTCATTCCTTCAACTACTAGTTGTAATAGAGTGTAATAGAGTGCACTAAAATCCAGATACTGTCCTAGGGGCAGACAAAATCACTGCCCTCAAAAAGCTTACATTCTAGAGAAGGTAGATTAGGGAAAAAAAAAAAAAAAAAAACACCAACTAGATAATTATATATATATGATACACAGCAGATTAGGTGGTGTTAATGGCTAGGGGGGGAAATGAAGCATTTAATTTGGGCTTACAGTTTTAATTAGGACTAAAATAGTGGGATGTTGGAGTTAGCTAGTTCTGGCTCACAAGAGTTGATTGTTAAAATTTTAAGAATTTGGGCACAACTTCTTTGTCCATTCATCTGTTGATGGACATTTAGGTGCTTCCATGTCCTGGCTATTGTAAATAGTGCTGCAATGAACATTGGGGTACATGTCTCTTTTTGAATTATGGTTTTCTCAGTGTATATGCCCAGTAGTGGGGTTGCTGGGTCATATGGTAGTGGTACATATATACAATGGAATATTGCTCAGCCATAAAAAGGAACGAAACTGAGTTATTTGTAGTGAGGTGGATGGACCTAGAGTCTGTCATACAGAGTGAAGTAAGTCAGAAAGAGAAAAACAAATACTGTATGCTAACTCATATATATGAAAACTAAAAACGTGGGACTGATGAACCTAGTGGCAGGGCAGGAGTAAAGACACAGATGTAGAGAACAGACTTGAGGACACAGAGGGGGAAGGGGAAGGTGTGATGAAGTGAGACACTGACATACATACACTGTCAAATGTAAAATGGATGGCTAGTGGGAAGCCGCTGTATAGCACAGCGAGATCAGCTCAATGCTTTGTGACCTCCTAGAGGGGTGAGATAGGGAGGGTGGAAGGGAAGCTCAAGAGGGAGGGGATATAGATATATATGTATACATATGGCTGATTCACTTTGTTGTACAGCAGAAACTGACACAACATTATGAAACAATTATACTCCAGTAAAGATGTGAAAAAAAAAAAAAAGAATTTGTACAGCTGGTTAGTAAATATAGCCATTGCTAATAATTAAATTATATAAATTTACAATTCAACATCATATCTTTAAAAGTATCTGAAAACATCTCTTTCTAAGTGAATTACTATATTTTACTATTATATATACTCTTGTTGTTATCTGTTTATTTTATCTGTGTGGTAGAAATACTACAGAATTATGTACTACTGCTCATCCTTTCCCAACTATATGTTCAGTGGTATCATCTTGGTAACTTGAAAATCATGGGCAGTGGAAATATTTTTATTATGAAAGTCAGCAAATGCTGACTAAATCAAGGCTTAACCTATTTAGTTAGTGATTGTCTGGACTTGAGAAAGTAAAGAAGAAAGCATAAATAAAGCATATTAAACTCGTGTGTAGCTATTACATGTGAATAACACAAAATTTGAAGAAATACTATTCTAACTAATGAAGAAATACTATTCTAACTAATGAAACCTATTGTTCAACTTAGCAGAAAAAAAAGTGGCTTATATAATTGATGAAAAACTGAAGTTGTTACAAACATCTTTTATCTACAGGCTAATGTAAACAGAAGTATCAACCAACACCCAAGCTGGAACTAAACTCATTTGTCAATGACCTGAGCAAATTCTTTGCTGAATCAGATAGCAATCAAGCATTTATTTGCAGTAGGATTTAGTCAATATTCGTTGGATTGCAACAATAGGTTTTGTGTGGATGCAAGCGTTTGGCAAAAATCAATGCAAGCATTCTGTAAGAATCAATAGGCTATGTGGAATTTATAAGGAGTAGTGTATGCATTATAATTGTTTGTAAATGGGGTGCTACATATCTTTTTTTAATCAGTGAAATTTGCTTATTTACACGTTTACATATTTTTGGTTGTTCAATATTTACTAGCACACCACTGACGACTAGCGTTAAATAGACTTGACAGAGTTCCAGGCAAAGAGTCACAAGTGCAAATGTTCTAATGTGGCTGCTTTCTGGCTTGTTGGAGGGAAACCTCTGAGGCCAGCATCTCTAAAGCAAAAAGAACAAGAAGAAGAGGAGTTGAGATCAGAATGACATTATAGGCCAGGTCATTTACAGGCACGTGCATTATTGTAGTGCTTTTGACTTTGGCCATAAAAGAGATGAGAAGACATGGGCAGGTTTTGAGCAAAGGGGTGATGTGATCTGACATATTTTCACATGGCGGTCCAGTGGTTAGGACTCCACATTCTCATTGCCAAGGGCCTGAGTTCAATCCCTGGTCAGGAAACTAAGATCCCACAAGCTGCGTGCCTCGGCTGAAAAACAAAAACATGTGCTTTGGATGCTGTGTTGGGAATAGACTAGGTGGAACAGGGTGGAATTAAGGAGATGATAGGTGAAGAGATAATTACAATAAAGTTTGTTAAAACAGAAGTGAGGAGATGTCTTTAAGGTAATGTTTGCTGATGAAATAGATGTGTTGTATCAAAGAAAAATAGAAACAGAGTGTGGTCCAAGCTTTTTGGATGGAGACATGGAAAACGGTTAGAAAAACTGTTTGTGGGGAAGTGGGTGGAGTTTCAGAAAGTGGTTTTGGACATACTCTGTCATATGTGTCTTCAACCTCCGGGACAGAGTTGTTCAGTTGGCATACAGTATGCTGGTGTTTACAGAAGCAGTTCAGACTCTCATCATAATGTGGTCAACATAAAAAGAATATCTTTGTACCTCATTAAGACTGATGAGATTAGCAAAGAATGAGTGTATGAAATAGGCTCAGATACTGAACACTGCCACATGCCAGTGAGTTTAGGAGAAAAGGTAGAAGCAACACAAAAGCAATGATCCTTGAGACAGGGAGAAAACCAAGAGGGTGTGGCATCCTGGAAAAAGTATTTCAAGAAAGATGGATCCAGCGTGACAAATGCTGTTGCTAAGTCAAGTATGATGTCAAGGACATCATCATAGGGAATGTGGCAGCCAGATTGAAACTTAACAGTAGATATGAAATGAAGAAAAGGATATGTGAGGCATTTTGAAGGACATTTTTAAGGACAAGATGACTGATTGGAAGTAGGGTGTGAGAGAAAGGAAGTGATTCAGATGACAGTCATGCATTTGGCTTAAGAACTTGGTCAGCAGGGAATCCCTCTATAAGATTAAGAGTATAAGACAAAAATCAGTGAAGAGAGTGTTAATTCATGGCTCTATTGACTTTTATGTGCTTAAGAACTATCTATGTGAAAAAGACTGATGGGTAGTTGAACACATGGTGTTTGTAGAAAGGTCTGGGTTGGCAAGTCAGGATAATAATGATACTTATAAAGAGATGGATAGATATAAACTCACTCTTGCCCAACATAATGAAGAGAGTGCCACTTATTATAATTAATGACTTAAATTGCTCTCTATTGAAGCTTTATTCCTTGTATCATGTACTAAAAAATTACCAATCAGGACAGAAAAAATTTACTTAAAAAAAAGGCAAATGAGATAAAATCAATGTATCTAATCTTAGTGAATGTCAAACCATAAATGACTATTTTGACTGAAAATATCATTACTTTGTTCCTTCTAAAAAATGACTACTGGATGGACAGAATTACCCAAATTAGTCCTTTATGTTAGCAAGGTATAATTCAAGTGTAGTCAGAAAGTACTATAACAGCTTGACTACATTGAACTTTCCTCAACCAGATTTGAAGGATTTTTCTTGCACAATATAAAGATCATTTAGAGATACTTAGAAAAGTACACAACATGCCCCCAAAAGTGGAAGAAAAAAGATTCGTAGAAAAAACTAACTTAAGAAGCGGGGAGTAGATTTTTTTTTTTTTCAGTCACTAATTTAAACCATCTATCCATAGCCTCCTTCAGCCGCTTATTAGTTGTCAGTGTGGCCCTTCCTTTGACAAGCTATGTCCTACAAGATGTCTGGCAACTAGAACTAATGTAATATATAAAACCTGCCCTGTTGTAGCTTTATATTTTTAATGTCATTTCTAAATTCCCTAAAGTAGCATATAGTCTTAGTATGGATCCATTGTTTCTTATTTTTTTGTTTTGTGCATATGTATGTGTTTTGTCTTTGTTTTGTAGCTAAGAATGTTTGTGTTTTGTGAGGTGGACAAGAATTCTACAGTTTGGATGTGGCTGCTTTCTAATTTTCATATCAAGATCTTTTTTTCACTGAATCACTTGCCATTCAATATATTTTCATTTTGTCTCTTAGTAGGAAGACCAGGCAGAAAAAGAACCTAAGGCAGCCTAAGAAGTAAGTAGAACAAATACTGTATTAATCAATGTAATATATTACAGACTGAATATAACAATCTGATTTGCTGGAAATATTTGAGAATTCTTCATACAGAGTTATTTAGAATTTGAAGAGTGAGTTATATTAGAGAACAAGAAAATAATCAGACAAGACTACGGAACAAGGATTGAACCAGGAAGAGAATTAACATGGCAAATAATGGCTGAGGAAGAAAGGCTAAATGAGGCATTGATTTCATTATTTACAGACTTTTTCTATTAAAATAAACCCAGAAATCATATAGCTTTTGTTGAGTTAGCACTTTTCACTGCTTATTTTAATGCTGTTCGCTCTTAGGGTTCCAGAGAACCTATAGATGTCTCTCCAGTGCCTCAAGCACCACTTATCAAAGTTACTGCATGAGCTCACCAAGCAAGGGTTTATACATCTTGCTTTGCAGTATTTCCCTTTCAGAAATAATTCTAAAAGGAATTAACTAAACAGAGAGCACCAAAAGTGAGTAAAGGTAAGTCATAAACCTGAGATATTTCATGCATATGGACAATTGAGAAGGTATATTAAGTAGGAATTTTGACATATTTGACATTAGTTCAGAAGCAGTAGCATAATATATATATAAACATAACTCTTTCCAATTTTACTCCTTCACTATGTCATTTGAGATCCAAACTGATTCACAGTTTGTCAGTTTTTGCTTCTCTTTGTAACAGAAAGTTTTTTTATTCAAGCCCTTGATTTAAAAATATATTTTTACTTCTTTTTTTTTTTTTTTTTTTTTTTTTTTTTTGTGGTACGCGGGCCTCTCACTGTTGTGGCCTCTCCCGCTGCGGAGCACAGGCTCCAGACGTGCAGGCTCAGCGGCCATGGCTCACGGGCCCAGCCACTTCGCGGCCTGTGGGATCTTCCCGGACCGGGGCACGAACCCTTGTCCCCTTCATCGGCAGGTGGACTCTCAACCACTGCGCCACGAGGGAAACCCTATCTTTACTTCTTAATCTCTCCTTGTAGTAACTTTAGCAAGGTCACTGGACCAGCCATTTCTCAAATTCTGGGGCTATTTTCAAGTTGTAGACTGGGTCAAGAGACTTTACTATATATCACAAAAAAATTCAGAGCATTGTTAAAGGGTTTATGAGCTGTCTTAAGAAATATACTCACATTTTATTCACAAAAATTGAAAATAATATTGTATTTTTGAAATACAGAAGAAATATAGCTAACCAGCATTCAATACTACATTTAAAGTCATTCAGAGATAAGTACTGCAGGCTATTAATATCATTAAAATTTATATTTATAATGGACTATTTTAAAAAATCTCTTATTCAGCTAAGAAAAATAATAAAACCTTATCATTTGTGACAACATGAATGGACTTTGAGAGCATTATGCTAAGTGAGGTAAGTCAGACAGAAAAAGACAAATACTGTATGATCTAATTTATATGTGGAACCTAAAACAAACAAAACCCCCAAAACCTCATAGCTACAGAAAATAGGAGGCAGGGTGTGGATGGAGGGTAGGCAAAATGGGTGAAAGGGGTCAAAAGGTACAAACTTCCAATTATAAAATAAATAAGTCACGTGGATGTAATATACAACATGGTAACTATAGTTAATAATACTGTATTGCATATTTGAAAGTTCTAAGACAGTAGAGAGATGTATGATCATAAGAAAAAAAGCTGTAACTCTGTATGGTGACAGATGTTAGCTAGACTTATTGAGGTGATCATTTTGCAATATATAATACAAATGTTGAATCATGTTGTACACCTGAAACCAATATAATGTTATATGTCAATTATACCTCAGTACAAAATAAAAATGTCTCTTATTCTACATGAATATTTTGAGGGATTTACTGTATCTTTTTTTCTCTATTTAACTTCACTTTTTGGTCATTAATTGCATGTTTTAACCATTGGAATTTTCCCTTAGCTACATGGGTAGACTATTTGCATAAATGACATATTTTGGCAACATGATATGGTTGAAGGCCTCGGGGTTTACAGTCAGTTGCCTACACTCAAATCTCAGTTCCACCATTACCTGGTCTAACTTTCCTCAACTGTACATGGAAACACCAATACTACATATGTTACTTGATTAATGTGAAATTACATTAGTAAATTCATGAAAACATTTAGAAACGTGCATATCACATATCAAATGATCAATATAGTTATCACCTACTTTGAAGGCATTTGTTTTTCTGTTTTATTCAAAATGGGTATATATATTTTTTCCAAACCGAATATTGCAAGTCAGAAACCTCACAATTCCTGAACTGTCCTCTGATTTTTATTTTCCCCTAGTGAATTTAGAATGGTGAGCTATTTGTTTTGTTTGCCTAAGCATTGGCAATATCTCAATGTGTAGTTCTAGTGGTTTGCATGTTTTTGCTTGCAATTCCAATTAGAAATGCATCTTTTAACCATATTTTCAACAGGTTGACTACATCGAACTTCTCTTATCTGAATGTAGAGTTACTTTCCCTTCATTCTTTCTGATTTTCTTCCTGCTGCTTCTAAAGCCTCTTTGTTACTCCCAAATCCAGGGCTATCCCTTTGCTTTAGAGTTTCCTGCAATTCCAATTATATTAGAAAGTCTTTACTATATACTGTCATGATGGTCATTATCTCTCGGTATGTGTGTATATATATATATATATGTAATTATGAAAATTTTTCATGTGCCAAGAATATGCTAAATATGATTTTGCAGCTAGTTCACTTAATCATCTTGAGATCCCAGTTCCTACTAATCAAAACTTAAGCTTATAGAATCTGCTTTCCATCTTTTCTCTTTAACTGGGGCACCATCATTTAGGTGAAGAAGATGAACTCTACTGTTTGTATCCCTCCCTCCCTGTGTTCTGTAGGTGCAAGCTTTCCATTGAAGCGTCACACCCATGCTTTTGCGTGCATTCTCCAGTTGCCTGCTGTGGCTCCCTGCTTCCCCGCAGGCTGCAAAGGTTGCTCTGACTGCTGGAACCCTCTCAGTCGAGAACACCGTGTGATGTTGTAAGTGGTGCCCCATGCGGTGTATTCATCTACACTGCACAATTGCTTACCTAACACCTCTCTGCAAATAAAGACAATCATAAAATTTCTGTATATCTGGGCCCCTGTAATGTATCTTTTCCCTACAGTAGAGTTACTATATATTGTCTTCAGATTTTACTTTGCAAACCTGCCATTAAACAGAATTAATAATGAAACAAAGACATCAGCTTAATCTCCATATGTCAACAGATATACAACACAGCCTATTTCCTCCAATTGAATTTCACATGTTAAAAGAACCATATTCTAACAAATTGGAAATCACCAAAATAATTCAGTTAATTCATTTAATGAAGCAAATAATTCAGTGAGAGTTGATTGTGTTATCACATATTAAGTGCTCAGAATACAAAGGGGTACAGAAAACAGTCCCCAAACACGTGTGCTTACAGATTAAAGAGAATGACCTTTTACTAACGTTGTATGACCAAGTTAGTTCAACCTGGATTATTTCAAACATTTAAAAAAAATTATTTACAGAATGAGGCACTGAGGTGTGGGATATCTCCTAATCAATATTTGAATTATTTTCTGGCTACCAAAATATGTAGGCCATGATTAGAAATGAATGAGAAGATCTCGGGTGCAATTATACTGCTCCAGTAACTTCTAACTTGTTAGAAGCTTAGAAACATCAGTCAAATGCAAGACAAATTCTTTTTCCCCGAAGTATGCGTGTAATAGCATATGGGAATTTAAGCTAAAGGAAAAATTCTATTCTTCTCTCATCTAATGTCATATTAAGCTATTTCTGCAGAACCATTTTTATAATGTGTGAAAGAAAAAAACTGTAAATAACTATATTTTGATACATAACAATACTGTTATTTAATCGAGCAAGATGATGTTTTCCTCCACACTAGAAATCTAGACAATGTTGAAAACAGTGTATGGTTTAAGAACATGGGCTCTGCAGACAGGCTGATGGAATTCAAATTCTATTCTCACTGATTAACAGTGTGGCCTTAAGAAAATTACTTCTCTGACTGAATTTCCTCCTTTAGAAAGTGTGGATCATGGGTTCTCATCTTGTCATAAGGCTACTATAATGATTAAATAAAATAACATGTGCACAGCACAGAAAAGTGCCCAGAAAGCACAAGCAAAATCATAAGCAAAATTGAACATTGTTCTTAATATTTTTATATAGTGTCATGTGTCAGGAAGGTCAGATAATATTCTCCCAAAGAATATGCTTAGATGAACACTATTCTCACAATTTTTATATAGTATTTCAACCTTTACTGAGTTTTGTAACATAAACAATCTAATTTTCAACTCCATATGGCCCTGTGACGTGACAGGAAAAAATATTTTTACATTATTCTTAATTCATTGATGAAGAGAAAGATACAAAATATTACATGACTCATCTGGATTAGCTGATAAGCGTTTACTGATTTTCTACTGATCATCAATGACAGATTTGTTTTTCCAGAGCAAATGAATGAATGTAGGATGTTCCTTACATAAATTAGTAGGCCTAGTTAACCAGAGTTGCCTATGGGAGTACTTTATATTTTACTGTAGGCAACTTTTTTGACATAAGTATATATTTGATAATTTTACTGATGCTTGATCATTAGGTGATTTTGATCATTATGTAATTCTTAAATTATATAAAACCAACATTTACATAGTTCCCAAATACATATATGAACTCCAAAAGTTGTCTTCTCTTGGTTTAATTCTCACGTCAAAGATGTTGCTATTGGAATATTTTTTTGGAACCACTCCTGGAAGACCAGAAGAAATGAGAAATGATTGCTTTGTAAACCCTTAATAATAAAGTCCTTCATCTTCGGAAGTTGCATCTGATGGTTGGAAATACATGTAGCAATTTAAAGCTAAATCTAATTAATAAGAAATTAAAGAAAATGATTATGACGTGTTTGAACCAAAAAAAGAGTATAAATTCTTAGAAAGCAGACTCTATGTATTTATATGTATGCATATATGTATTTATCTATCTAAATTCTATTTTACTTTTGCACTACAAACTGTCTCTGAATATGATTTTGAAAGGGAAGTTCAAAGGTATGTTTAACAGGCTTGACATGGTGTATAGAATATAATTCTCCAAAGAAATTGCCAAGAGTTACAATCATTTTTATGTGCTTTGGCAGAGGAAAAATAGACATTCCCATTAATTTTTAGTCAAAACTGTATACTTATTATAGGTGATGGCAGCAAGCAAAAGTTTCCTAAAAGTAAAGTGGGATTTTTCTCTTAGTAAAGTGCCAATGAATTGTGAAATATTACCCGTAAAACCACTATTTGCTGAAATAGGCTTGGCTCAATCGATGATTTTCAATTACTAAGTTAAAAAGCTCTCCCCTGGGGCTTCCCTGGTGGCGCAGTGGTTGCGAGTCCGCCTGCCGATGCAGGGGACGCGGGTTCGTGCCCCGGTCCAGGAATAAAAAAAAAAAAGCTCTCCCCTGATTTTTATATAGTCTGATTCACTCAGGGCAATAAACACTATAGAAAAGGATTATAAGCTGTGGATTTACAAATACACCTAGTTCTGGAGCTTAATTAATAAATATTAATCACCTCTTTGATGGTTCAAATGCCATGCACAAATATATTTCCAACTAAAGATGCATGATTTTTTGAATTCAAATGTTTCTGTAGCAAAAGTGCTTTATTTCTGTTTCGTAAATGTTTTGTTCACATGATGTATCTTGAGGGTATAAATAAATTTATTTATGATTTAAATTTAATTATTTACTTTTAAAATGTTTGACTAGTAATTTTCACATACACTGGTATCTCTAAACTCCAAGATATATTATCAATATAAACTAAATTCAAACTATTTTCATTTATAAAGACAAAACTCTCCATATAAAATTGTGGAATTACCATGGTCACTATTAACAACAACAAAAAAACCCACTACTCTGTATTCTATGCATTCTTTCATCTTTTGTCAGAATTTTCTCATGCTACGTTCACAGTTACTCACATACTAGTATAGTATATCATTCAGATAGTAAAAACAAGAAGAAAAAAAAAACAGCTGAAATCATGATGATGTTTGTTCTTAGCCAAATCTCTACTCCTATTGGCATTTTGCAAGCATAGATTTTCTTTTGTATCATATTTCCGTAACGATGGAGTTACCTTTTCTAAGCAATGTGACTCAGCCAGAAATGACAGGGTAAATACCATCACCTCTCAAGCAAACCTGAGAGAAAAAATTGAATGAAAACCATCTGTGCCTCTTTTCTTAATGGAGTTTTACTCCTCTGGGGAAGATTAAACTAGAGCTTTGGAACTCTACAAATTGCAGGTAGATTTTTATCCATTTAGATTGGACATACTAATATTACTGCGGACACACCAACACTGACTCCTTATTTAATACCAAACTTTTTGTTTTGTCCTAGTCTGGGCACTCCTAATCCCTTTGTTCTAATTTCTCTTTTTATTCTACAGCAGTTACCAGCTTCTAACATTCTATGTAATTTTATTTTTATTATGTTTTTATTGTTTATTGTCTGTTTCCTCCTCACTGGCCTCGACAAATTGAATGCAAGCCAGGTGGTCATGGATTGGAAAACCAAATGATAGAAAAATTCTTAGGGACGAAGTGTACATTTTTTTCTAATACTGTGGCTTGTGTCACAGGAAACACACCATCTAAGTTCACCAACATACCCAAATGAGCAGGGGCTATAAGAGATGAAAGCAATGTGTTCAAAGCCTGTCTCCTGTGCTATATCTAAGTCATTCTGAATCATCTCTATCTGGAAGCCTAGTGCTAGCAAAGCAACAATAAACAGAAAGCAGATGACTCATTAGAACTGCTGTTCCTTTTCCCCATATAGTGGAGTTCAAGGTTTTTCCCTGACATTGGGTCATAGCTAGGAAGAAGTTTTGATATAATTATTCCATGGATGTTGTGAATAAGCTAGATACTGAAATGCTGATCTTCTGTACATGGATCCTCCCCAAAATTACAAAAATAAAGGGTAGAAAAATTTAAAAAACATAAAACCAGGAACAGAATTAACAGAACGTCTGTTCCCCTTGCTGGGATTTAGTATGGCCCCAATGGCATCTTTGCTTCTCTAAGGCTGCTGAACCTCTGAAATAATAATGCCAGGTTACATCATGCCAGCTTTCAACTTCTGACCTTGGCAAGGAATCTCTCAACAGTTTCTAGATGAATAGTGTGTCGCCCCAAGGAGAAGTCATCTACACACTTGAGACAATTTCAGGCTGGCTTAGCATAATGGCTAAGAGCTTGTTCTCTAAAATGAGAATGCCTAGGTTTTTTCACTTAATTCTCTGTGAATGTGGCCAAATTACTTAACCTCTTTGTCTTTCAGTTTCCTAATCTGTAAAATAAGATAATAGCACTGCCTTTTTCATCGTGTTATTGAGAGGATAAGATGAGATGAAACACAGAAAAGACTTAGAACCGTGCTTGCATGTGGTAACTACTTATAAATGTTGTTACTGTTGTTTTTAAAGATATAAGCAATAGGTTGTACGAAGACAAAGCAGAGTGTGAAACAAGAAGTTGACTCAGTCTGAATATTTTCCTGACTGGTTAGAAAAGACCTGTATGAAAGATGAGAGCTGATCTGAGAATGAAGGGAGGGAATGAACCATGGGCTAATTTAAGAAAAGCCTTGCAGGCAGAAGAGAAAGTAAATGCAAACTGCAAACTGCAGAGCTGGAGGAGTGCAGGAACGTTAGCAGGCGGTGTGGCTGGAGCAGAGTGTATACGGGGAAAGTAAATCGGAGCAGGGAGGTAGAGAGGCTAACTCACGGAAGGCCCTGCAGGCCCTTGAAAAGGTCTGGTCTTCCAGTTTGTGGGAAACATTGGATGGTTTTGGTAGAGAAGGTAGAGGACTCTGCCTGGATAGGCTGAGCTCTGACATAAACAGTAGGGATTTATTTCTTGTTCATGTTCCACATCCAAGGATGGAAGTCAGCTGTGGCTCTCCTCTGTGTCCTTCCATTCTGGAGCCCAGGCTGAACAACCATGTGCCAAGGCAGATGGGAAGAGCAAGAGAGATGGAGTTACTTCTGCTGGGAACTGGCCCAGATCACTGTGTTCACATCAAATTACCCATCAAGTCACATCACCAAGCCTCTGGATGACATCAGGATATGTACTCTTTCTCCTGAAAATCTTAACGTAACAGGTGTGGAAGAACATATACCGCAGAAGAAGGAAGAAACAGGTGATTGTGAACAATAATACCATCTGTTAAAGTTAACATGATTGGGTGAAGTTTAAAAGGATCCTTCAAACCTAGGGACAGGATGGGAATAAAGACACAGACATAGAGCATGGACTTGAGGACACGGGGAGGGCGAAGAGTAAGCTGGGATGAAGTGAGAGAGTGGCATAGACATATATACACTACCAAATGTAAAACAGATAGCTGGTGGGAAGCAGCTGCATAGCACAGGGAGATCAGCTTGGTGCTTTGTGACCACATGGAGGGGTGGGATAGGGAGGGTGGGAAAGAGGGAGATGCAAGAGGGAGGAGATATGGGGATATATGTATACATATAGCTGATTCACTTTGTTATAAAGCAGAAACTAACACACCATTGTAAAGCAATTATACTCCAATAAAGATGTTAAAAAATAAAGTAAAAGGATCCTTCAATGGATGTTTTGTGGAGAATACACTGTATGGGAGTAAGGATAGAATTGGGGAGATGAGATCAGATGATATTGAGGTCTTCTATGTAAAGTGATAATGTCTCCACCTAAGATATTAGAAACAGAGGAGAAATGAAGTGATTAACTGAGGATATATATTGAAGGTAGAGTTGATGAGGCTTGCTGATGGATGGGCTGTAAGAAGTTAGAGAAAGGAAAAATTCAGGATGACTTTTTGTTTTGTTGTTGTTGTTTGGCCTGAGCAACAAGAAGAATGCATTTGTCATTTACTGAGATGGAGAAACCGGAATATAAATTAAAATGTGGTCTAAATGAGAAAAAATACATTTAAAAACCCACAAAATTTATTACTGAATTTAAATTAAATTACAAATTTAGAAGCAATAAACTACAGCATCAGTACTGAAAAATTCAAATCAAATAAATGATGTAGAAAACATGTTGAAACTTTCTCATAGAGAAGAGTGAAAAAAAAGAGTATAAGAGATAAGAGAGAGAGAAAAGCCAATACAGAGGATAAACTTCAGTATCTAATAAGTGACAACAAATTTGTTAAAAATGATAAAATACAACACATGCATTGATGAAAGATAGAAGACGGGGAGGGAGGAAAAGACAGATGAGGATACGGGCGAAGGGGGGAATTTTTCTGACTGGAAGATAATGAACTTTCAGATCAAAATGCTCATAGTTAAGAGAGAATTATAATAAAATGGAGTTGCCTTGAAAGGTATTGATGCAAGGATTTTGTTTCTTTTGTTTTTCTGTATTTTTTTTTCCAATTTCAAGGTTAATTGCAGATTTGGGCATATTTACACCCCACCACCCCAGGAAAGAAGTGTGGTCTCACAAGATAAAGTTAGAGGAGTTACGGTTCTCACTGACATTCCTAACTTAAGGGCAAGAAATGCAAAATTTCGAATCCCTTAGACCATTAGCGATTGATGCAATTTAAGAAAGGCTTTTGTAGTGAGTCCCAGAGGCCAGCCCCAAGCAGGCAGAGACAATTTAGTAGCAGCAATCTCCTCTCTGCAGCAGTACTTACACAGGGAACAGGTCCAGTAAATTGGAGGGTCAGTGTGCCTAAAAGCCTAGGCCAACTCAGCCAAGGCCCAGATGCATCACTGACCACTTACACTGCTGCTGTGTTCTCTTCTACTAGTTTTGTATTTGATGGTGATACGCCATCAGGAGACCAGGGGGTTCAGCCATCATTTCTGAAAACGCTACTTTCACTTACTGCTATAAGAAAAGTGAGAAAATCAATAAACTATGCTTATTAGATACTTTAGGTATTCATTTGTAATTGAAAATATCTGAAAACACCAATTATTCAAAAACAGACATATACAGGCAGGAAAAAAATGATATGATGTGTTTTAAAGATACTTAAGGGTAGAACTATCAAAGTATCCATTGGGATAGTCTTATTCTAGAAACAGATCTAAACATATCTCAGCTAAATGCCTTGTACATTTAATGTCTTAATATAAAGGGAAAAAGTCAGATTAGACATTCTGGAAGGGCTTGTAAGTAACTAAATATTACTAATCAATTTCCAATTTTACATTGCTTGCTTTCAGACTCGACTTTTGAACCAAATACTACTCGCTGCCTAATTAAATGTTCCTCTTTTGTATTTCACCCCTTAGCTATTCAACTGATGCTCACATCATTTTGTACATGAAATCTCTGTTTTGATTATGAATTATTTATAATCAGGTGTCAATTTTTCCCAGTAATTTTAATAATGAATTAAAGAAAAACTTAGATTTCAACTAATATTATAACACTTTTAGTTTTATGACTCCAAATCTTCTTCTCTCATATTCTTCATGATGAATTAAGTTTTATACATGGAGGGATATTTTTAATTTAAATTAGGAAAAATATATATTTATTTCTATGTAATGAAAAGATTCACTTTATTTTGTGACCCTAGTATATATTTTTGATGTGTTTGCATATTTTGCTTGCTCTTACAGCATATTTTGCTTACTCTTACAGCAAGGATAGTTTTATGGCAGAAGCTAAATAAGGAATTCCCAGTGAATTACTTCTTATCTCTACCCTGGAACATTTCCTTAATCTACAGACTTTTTCAAGAGTTTTCAATCAAGGCAAGAAGAAACAGCACATGCCATGGAAATCTATAAACCACTTGTTCTGAACTACACATTAAAAATTCCACATAATAAATTCTAATATTAAATCAGCTTCTTAGAAATCTGTGGGTATCCATATAGAAAAGTCCTTGCTTAGGACTATTTACAATTTTACAATTATAATGTTTGTAATTGTAAAACAAAAAAGTCTTCCAATTAAGATTAAGTAAAAATTAACACTAACTGACAAATATGTAATCGCCGTTTATTTTATCCCTATAGTATATGCTTCTTAAGTCAATATGGGAACAATGAACACACGAAGGAAATATTTTCCAGACAAAATTATAGGAATAAAGTTGCCAGAATGTATATCTGGATTTAAAAAAAAAAAAAGTATTTCAACAGAATTGCTTGTCAAAGACATTTTTTCATAGCTAGTTGTATATGTAATTCTAAAAATATATTTAAAATATGGAGACATAAAGTAGAAAGACCTGCCTCTCAGCATCAGCATCATAGCAATTTAGAGGTCCGCACACACCATCAGAAGCAGCAACACAAGAATTCAAGTTCTGTCAAAAAAAAGATGTTAAAGGAGAAAAGAAACCTTTAACCAGAGAGAGGATTTAATCTAAAAGATTGTCCAGAATGGAACTTCTATGTGAGTCTCATCAAAACCATAAGACAAAACTCTTCCTTTCTTCCCTTATCCCTTGAACACACTTAGGAACCAAGCTAAAAGTATCAACCTGCTTTTCTGTTTTTATTTAAAGGGATACATATCTATGATAAGCAGATATAATAAAAACAAGAATTATGGGTCATAAGAATTCTTTTGTGAAAACTAGAAGTTAACTGAAAGAACTTCAGAATCAGACAGGAATAGGGTTCGCTGTCTTGCTCTTTTATAGGTCTGTGAATTTACTTAATCTCTCAGAACAGCAGTTTCCTCATATAAAGAATGGAAAAATAAGAGTAAGCTACAAATTTTTGAAGTTTAATTAACTTATATAATGTTCTTTGTAAGGTTATAAAACTTATTTGGGATTAAGTTAGCACTTAATAAATAGTAGCTATCAATGCTATTCATATTAACTTTTTATATACTTTTTCATACAAGATACCAACCTTTTATTTGGTAGGTATGATTCATCATTAATTTTATTATTTAAATTTCATTTAATCTGTACCATTTTTATCATATTCACATGTTGGTGGAAATAAATGATTAGAATATGATTTTCTTTAGAAGTTTTATTTTACTGACAATTTTTATGTTATTAGCAGTATCTATTTATTACCTCCTTGTGACAGACCTAGTGCTATGACAGAAATTTGTGGGAGGTTAACATAACAGCGTAGAGAGGTTTAGCTCAGAGTGGTAGCTGAAAAAAGTTAGGAAGGGCTTTTAAGGAAATCACCAGTTAGAAGTGTCTCTGAGACTAATTTTGATGGAAAAGTAGACATTAGTCAGGTTACAAAAATGGTGGAAGTAGTGAGGCAGTGATACTGACATTTTACAGAGAGATGTGCAGGCATCATATTTTTGAGGAAATATTTGAGCAAACGGAGTTTATGTAGTGACAGAAAACATGATCCTTGAAAGGCAAAATAAGAGACAGAACACAAAAGGGTCTGATATGTATTGATAAAAAAAAAAGTACGGCTTTTATTCTGAAGGTGTTGGGGAGGTGAAGATTGGAGTTTATGCAGCAAAAATTGAAATGACTGTATTCTGAGTTTTTGAAATACAAGCTGGAGAAAGTGTTGAGTATACATTAAGAATTCTAAGACCACAGGTAGCAAAACCATTCGGAGGGACCATGGAGGCATGATGGTATATGAGCTATGGGGATATCAGGAGTGGTAAAGAGGGGACAAATTTTAATACATCTATAATTAAGATAGGAAATACATGTTTTCTTTAAGTTTACGGTAAAATGATGCATTTTTTTACAAGGAGAGTTACTAGACATCGAAATGGCGTCACACCTTTGAACACTGGATTTTTTACTGACCTAGATTTGGCTTGTAATGAGAAACCCAACTACTTTTACTCCCGGCTTTACATCTGCTTTGGGGTCTAATCCTTTTTTATGCTCCTGGATAAAACCTCAGACAAGCCCTCTAGCTTTTCAGGCAGTCCACATAATATACAATATAAACAGTTCCTTGCTTTGGCATAAAAATTCCAGATAGGATATACATTAAATCCTGTCACAACAACAATCTGGTCCATAACAGCAGATCCCAAGCTTGGGTCTGCTTAAGACCTGTAAGCCTCCAGTGGGACATGAGCTAGTTGGTTTCTTCTTTAGATATCATTTTTTCTCTACTCCCAACTCAGCTGCAATTTAAAACCCTTCCAGAATCTGACCCAAAGGAATGGATGGATTTGCTAAAGGCAACACAATCATACATGACAGAGTTAGCTGTGATCTTGGGTTGGTGTTCTCTCCATCACTGAGGCACCCTTGCTGGATCTTCCTCAGGGACCATTTTTGTGGACCTGCAATAGCAATCATCTTGATGTAGACAATGTCCAAAGCTTCTCCAGCACCTTACCACTTCTCCTCCTTTGTGTCAGAGGAGGCTAACACTCTGTCACTGAGGGTTATTTTAAACTTTCAGGCAGTGCTCTTGAGCAGAATCCCCAAGCTTGTCTTATTTTGCTGTGTGTGGAGCACATTCATCTTGCTAGAAGTAAAGGTTTGGCTTTCTCTCTCTGCCACCTTAGCCTATGATGTGTAGCCTCTTCTGCTGGCCCCTCGGGTCCTCAACCCCCGGCGAACATACACACTCTTGCTGTGCTTACCTTCAAACCTCCTTTACTTGGCTTAAGATGAAGGGAAGGATTCCGTGCCTTTGCCCAAGAAGGGGTTGGTGGAAGTGGTTGATGAGCAGTCTGCTGCCAAGTTCCTCTGTTAAGGTTGTATCTTCCATGTTTTTGACCACTACCTCTCTTAAAGTAGGCAGGCGTGTGACTGTTTAATATTCCCCAAAGGACACTTGAGTCCTTCCTTTTGGAAGTAATGATAGACACCTCCTACTTCTCCTCAGAGAGAGATGAAATAACCCTATTGTTTTTCCCTCAGCCTTTCTTTAGAGCCCTCTGTGGAACTGTTGAGAGAATAGGATGGGCTAACTTGCAATCTGTCACATAGGCCTTTAAAAATAGAACGTTTGTATTTTAATCCTGGTTTTGACTCCCATGAGGTTCTTTTTGGAGATGGGGGGAGGCATAAGTAGGAGGAGGAAAAGAAGTTACAAAACATCTATAATATTCTGTTCTTTTCTCTTCTATTGCATAGCTTAAGAAAATCTGCTTACATCCTATGTATTTGAAAATATTTTATAATATGTAAATTACATGTGTATATATGAAATTGATTACAGGCATACCTCATCTTAGCATGTTTTGCTTTATCGGGCTTCTTAGATATAAAGTTTTGTAGCAACCCTGGGTAGAGCAAGTTTATTGGTGCTATTTTTCCAAAAGCATTTGCTCTCTTCATATCCCTGTGTCACATTTGGTAACTCACAATATTTTAAATTTTTTTATTACTATTATACTTGCTATGCTGATTTGCGTTCTTTAATGTTACTACTATGACTCACCGAAGGCTCAGATGATGGTTAGCAATTTTAAAGTATTTTAAAATTAAGGTATATACTTTTTTAAGACATAATGCTAGTTCATACTCTGTAGACTACAGTATACTGTAAACATAACTTTTATATGCACTGGGAAACCAAAAACAAATTGTGACTCAATTTATTGTGATATTTGTTTCATTGCAGTTGTCTGAAACTGAACCCGCAATATCTCTGATGCATGTCTGTACTTGTATATGTGCATGGATAAATGTCTGTGAATGTATATATCTGTAGGTTTCAATGTATACTAATAAAATACATACACATACAGGTATGCATATGTCTATGTACACCATATTGTCTTTTACCTCACACACACTCTGTGTCCTTACACCTCACAAATACCCTGTGCATGTGGCAAGATATAAATATTATTTACTCAAGAATTCCATGTAGTCTTCCAAAATCAACCACTGTATTTGATAACTATATGTATTTGTATACTATAAATATTAAAGTTGATGCATAAGGAAATATATTTCTAAATAAGAGAGTTTCTCTCAAATTATATCTTTCTTAAATTGAATTTCAATTAATATTTGTGTAGTACATTATTTAATCCCTTAATATATTTGCTAATGTTTAAACCCTGTTGTTATATTTAAGTCAATATTTCCTTTCCTATATATTTAGTAACTAACTCTGTATAGTATCTATATTCAGGCAATGGCAGTTGGATATATCATATTAATTAAGTACCATATTAGATATCTCCTTTCAGATTGTCCTCCCACATATTTGATATAAACCTTTTAAACTGCAGGGAAAAGTGACAACACACCCCAGAGCTACACTATGTGATTGAGAGAATCAGTTATCCTGGTGTCACTGGAAGCAAAATCAATTCATGTATTCTGTCATCCTTAGAAAGTACTCTCTAACATGTTGTCAGCAATAAATTTTACAGGATTTCCCCAAAGTCAATTGCTCCTTCTATTTGGGATTACGATGAGAGCAAATTGATTTTTCCCATACACAGAAGAAGCACAAGAAGAGATACTTCTAGTCTACTCACTTACTTTTTTTTTTACTGACAGATTTCTCCTGGCTTACTAAGGTAAGGTCCTTAGTAATTGAAATTCTGGCTGTGAAATATATTCAGGCATAACCAACAGGAATACAATTTCCCTTAAAGTTACCTTCATGCAGGTAGGCAGGAAATTTATTTTTGAATAACTTATCTCTGAGCATGTTTTAAAAAATAAGGCAACTCTTTCTAATGTTTTACTGAAATTGTTGCCAGGATATCATATTCAATTTTAATTTACTGTATCTCCCATAATCTAGTGATAATCATATTTTTGTCTTTTTCTTTAATTGAATTGAACAAATTCAGAAATAGCATTTAAAATCTTTTAACAAACTTTTTCTTGAAATATAATTTTTAAATAGAAAAAGAGATGTTAAAACTGAGCTAAGACGATTTGCAAACAAGAAAACAACTACAGGTGGATTATGCTGCCATTTAAACAAGTTCTATTGAGGCTGACTATAAGGAAAGTATGGATATAGGAAGACATTTCCTTCCTCGTTTTGGACAGCACAGATATGTAGACGAATTTAAGAGAATTA
This sequence comes from Neophocaena asiaeorientalis asiaeorientalis, assembly GCF_003031525.2. Lineage (NCBI taxonomy): Eukaryota > Metazoa > Chordata > Mammalia > Artiodactyla > Phocoenidae > Neophocaena > Neophocaena asiaeorientalis. The sequence goes on along the minus strand of NW_020172817.1, from coordinate 323,237 downwards.
TTTCAACTGAATTAGAACTTGCTAAAGATGTGCAAATATATAAACTGCACGTTGGAGTGACCAAATGTTAACAAGGAAGAGAAGGAACAAGCAATCAAACAAAAACAGAAGCTGATGAAATATAGAAAACACTAAATTTGTGCTGCCAAATATGTGCATGCAAGCTGACGACTCTTTTGACATTTGTACAGAGAATAACAAATGAGATTAACTTCTGCACAGTATTATAGAGTACCTAGTGCTAGTTCAAGTTCCAAGTAGAACACTAATGTCTCAATTAAACATAGATGCTGGGGTGGCATCAGCAATACAGCTGAATAAGGCATCCCTCATAGTTAGTATCCCTCCTCAACAACAAAGATTTGGCATCCATCCTTGGACAAAAATGCCTTAGTGAGAGTTATGGGATCCCGCACCATATGCCAAGGGACCAGGGAAGAGTATTGCCTACCCATGCATGGGGGTAATAGTCACAGAGACCTCAGTCACAGCTATGAATCCTGCAGTGGCCAATGAACTGGCTCCAGGTCCTCTCAACTGCTAAGAGCTCCTGGAGAAAAGGATCTTAGATAATCACCCATGGCTTCTATGTGGAAGTCCAGGTTTCCAGCATAGAAGTTCCAGTACATCACTGGAACAAAAACACCTGAGACTGAATACATTGGAGAGGGTAAGAGGAGCCATTTTACTTTACCTGAGTCATCCCCCCCTGAGGTGGCACAGCTTAGTGCCAAGTGAGACCTTTGTGACCCATGATTTACCCTTGGGGGAAAGTGAGAGCATGTGAGTGAATGCCTGCCAGCTGTGTGGGACTTTGCCAAAGAGGCCCAACTATCTCTCGCTCCACCCAGAGTACTGAGAAGTGAGCTGTATGAATGGGGGGTGGGAAGAAGCCAGAGAGCAACAAAGAGGACTGTCAAAGAGCATTCAAGGGACGTGGATCCTATTAAAGGTATCACAGACTCCATCAAGACACCAGCTCATGAGCCACTGGGGATGCCTGGCCTGCTGATTCCCCACAAATGGCACACAGGCATCCCCATTACTATACACGCCTCACTCCCACCCTGTGGCTGGCTCTCTGAGCACACTCATGAAACTGTCCAGAGTGAGCTTTAGCAGATGGCTGGTGACCACCTGCCAAAAGCCAGCCTGGCTATGCGGGCCAGGAAGAAACCACAGAGTTGAGCTTTAGGGCACTCTGGAGAAAGTGAAAAGAGGCTGTCAGCACTTGGCCTGATGTGTTGTATGAGCAAAGAAGGCATACAAATATAAGAATTTTGCCACAAGAGGGAGCAAGAAGCATGAAGCGGGCATCTCTACAGAAGGTCTGAGAAAGCCTCAGAATACCTACCAGGGCTGACAGAAGAATGTTTCTCTCCCAAAGTCAGTTAGTAAAAACTGGAGGGGGCGATCACTACCGAAAATACAAAAACAGGATCTCAAGACTCCAAGAAATATGCAAAAATCAAGGAAACTCGACTCCACTAAGGGATCACAATTATCTTCCCCAAAGACATGAACATCGGCATTTTACCCAATAAATAATTAAAAATAGCTGTTTTAAAGAAGCTAAATTAGCTACAAGAAAATACAGAGAGACAATTCAGTGAAATCAGGAATATAATACATAAACAAAATACAAAGTTTAACAAAAAGAGAGAAATCATAAAAAAGAAAATTCTGGAGCTAAAAAAATACAATAAATGAAATGAAAAATGCAACAGCGAAAATCAACATCAGAATGGATCAAAAAGAATTTTAAAATCTGTGAATTAGAAGACAATAACTTTGAAATTATCCAGTAAGAGGAGAACAAAGCAAAAAGAATGGAAGAATAAAAGCATATGAGATGTATTGAATAACCTCAAAAGAAATAATCATCGAAGTATTGGAGTCTTAGGAGAAGAGAGGGAGAAGGGGGCAGAAAACTTATTTAAATAAATAATGGCCAAGAACTTCTCAAATATATAGAGCGATTTGCAAATGCAAGTTCATGAAGGTCACAGGTCACCAAAAAATGTAAGTTAAAGAGATTTTCTTAAAGACACATTATAATAAAGCTGTCAAAAATCAAAAACAAAGAGAGAATCTTAAGAAAAAATAAAAAGCTTGTAATTAAAAAAAAAAACAAAAAACCATAAGGTTATCAACAGATTTCTCAGGTGATTCTTACAGTCCATGAGAGAATAGGATAATATATCCAAAATGTTGAAAGAAAGAAATAAAAAACTGCCAAGCAAGAATACTCTAAGTGGCAAAACTGTCCTTCAAAAATAAAGGGGAGATAAAGACTTTCTTAGAAAAGAAAAGGCTGAGGGAGCTCATCACCACCAGAACTGCCTTACAAGAAATGATGAAAGGAGTTCTTCAAGCTGAAATAAAAGGACACTAATTAGTAACATGAAAACATGTGAAAATATACAATATACTGGTAAAGGTAAGTGTACAGTCAAATTCAGAATACTCTAATACTATAATATGGTAGTGTGCTAAACACTTAACTCTAGTATAAAGGTTAAAGGACTAAAGTATTGAAAATAGCTACAGTTACAATAATTTGTTAATGAATGCACATATAAAAAGAGGTAAATTTTGACATCAAAAACACAAAAGGGATAGTAATTTTGCATGTGACTATAGTTGTTAAATTGTTATTAGCATTATATCAATAGATACTTTATGTAACCTCATGGTAATCACAAAGCAAAATCCTACAGTAGACACACAAAAGATAAAGAGAAGGGAATCAAAGTATACCACCAAAGAAAGTCATCCATTCACAAAGGAAGGCAGGAAGAGAGGGAAAAACAAGGGAACTACAAAAAAGCCAAAAACATGAAGATGGCATTAGTAAGTTCTTACTTATCAAAAATTACTTTTAATATTAATGAATTAAATTCTTCAATCAAAAGGCATAGTGGCTAGACAGAAAAACAAAAACAAAGAAGCAACTATATGCTGCCTATAGGAGACTCACTTCAGCTTTAAGGACACACATAGGCTCAAAGTGAAGGGATGGAAAAAGATATTCCATGCAAGTGGAAACCAAAGGAAAGCAGGCGTAGCTATGCTTACATCATAAAAAAATAGATTTTAAGCCAAAAATGATCACAAGAGACAAAGAAGGCCATTATACAATGATAAAGGAGTCAATTCATCAATTGGAAATAATAAATAAATATGCACCCAACATCTTAGTCCTAAATATACTGAGCAAATACTAACAAATTTTAGGGAGAAATACACAACAATAAAATATTAGTAGGGGACATCAATACCTCACTTTCAATAATGGATAGATCATCCAGACAAAATGATCAATAAGGAAATATTGGATTTGAACTATATTTTAGACCAAATGAACCTAACAGGCATATACAGAACATTTTATCCAACAGCAGAAGAATGCACATTCTTCTCCAGACATATGGAATATCCTCCAGGATAAATCATGATAGGTCACAAAACAAAACCTAGCAAATTTTCAAAGATTAAAATCAAAATACAACATCCTTTCATGATGAAATTCTCAACAAATTGGGTATCGAAGGAATTCACCTCAACACAATAAACAGCACATGTGACAAGCCCATAGCTAACATCATACTCGATGAAAGGTTGAACACTTTTCCTCTAAGATCAGGAACAAGATGAAAATACCCTTTCTTACCACTTTTATTACATATAGCTCTAAAAATCATATTCAGAGCAAACAGGCAAGAAAAAGAAATAAAATGCAACCAATTTGGTAAGAATGAAGTAAAACTGTGTTTGTTTGCAGATGATATGATCTTATATATGGAAAATTCTGAAGACTTTACTAAAAGACTATTAGAACTAATCAACAAATTCAGTAAATTTGCAGGATACAAAATCAGCATATGGAAATCAGTTGCATTTCTGTATAGTAACAACAAAATATCTGAAAAAGAAATAAAGTACTAACATTTACAATATCATCATCAACAATAAAACACTTAGAAATAAATTTAACCAAGGAGGTAAAAATCTGTAAACTGAAAACTGTAAAACATTGATGAAAGAAATTGAAGAAGAAACAAACAAATGGAAAGTTATTTGGTGTTCATGGACTGACAGAATTAATACTGTTAAAATATCTGTATTACCTAAAGAGATTTATAGATTCAATGCAATCCCTATCAAATTTTCAATGTCATTTTTCAAAGAAATAGGAAAAAACATTCCTAACATTAGTACAGAGCTACAAAAGACCCCAACTAGCCAAAGCAATCCTGAACAAAGGTGAAGTTGTCACACTTCTTCATAAAACTGTATTGGAAAGCCATAGTAATAAAAGCAGTATGGTTCTGGCATAAAAATAGATGTATAGCCCAATGGAACAGAATAAAGTTCCCCAAAATAAACCCTTGCATAAAAGGTAAACTAATATTGGACAACAGAGCCAAGAATACTCAATGGGAAAAAGGATAGTCTCTTCAATAATAAATGGTACTGAGGAAACTATATAATTTTATGCAAAATAAAGAAATAGTACTCTTATTTTACACCACTCACAAAAATTAACTTGAAGTAGATTAAAGACTTAAGCATAAGACCTGAAACTATAAGACTCCTAGAAGAAACCATAGGGAAAAGCTTCTTGACTTTGACCTTGGCAATGATATTCTAGTTAAGATACCAACAGCATAAGCAACAAAAGCAAAAATTAATAAGAGGGATTACATCAACTAAAAAAGCTTCTGCAAAACAAAAGAAACACTCCACAAAATGAAAAAGCCTACAGAATTGGAGAAAATATTTGCAAATCAAATATCTGATATGGGGTTAATATTTAAAATATAAAGGAATTTATACAAATCAAAAGCAAATGAACAAACAAAAAACCAAACTCACAAACAATTCTAAACAAAAGTGGCAAGAGGAACTGAATAGCATTTTTCTAAAGAAGAGATACAAATGGTCATCAGATACATGAAAAGATGCTCAACATCACTAATCATCAAAAAATGCTAATTAAAACTATAATGATACATCACCTCACATCTGTTAGAATGGCTATCACCAAAAGGACAAGAGATAACAAGTACTGGTGAGGGTGTGGAGAAAAGGGAAATCTTATGAACTGTTAATGGGAATATACACCCACTATGGAACAGTATGGAGGTTACTCAAAAAATTAAAAATGGAACTATCATATGATTCAGCAATTTCACTTCTGCATATATATGCAAATGAAATGAAATCAAGATCTGTTCAGGACAATGTTATTCACAATAGCCACGATATGGAAAAAAGGTTAAGTATCTACATACAGATGAATGGTTAAAGAAGATGTGGTGTGTATACACGCATACACACAATGGAGTATATTCAGCCATGAGAAAGAAAGAAATCCTGACATTTGTGACAATATGGTTGAAGCTTGGGGACATTATATTATGCTAAGTGAAACAAGTTAGTTAGAGAAGGCAAATACTCTATGGTATCATGTTCATGTAAAAGTCTAAAAAAGCCAAACTCATAGAAGCAGAAAGTAGAAGGGCTGTTGCCAGAAAATGGAGGTAGAGCATGGGTAGATGTCAATCAAAAGAGTACAAACTTCCAGCTAATAAGATGAATACATCTGGGGATCTAATGTACAGTATGGTGACTAGAGTTAACGATACAGATTATATACTTAACTGTTGCTAAGAGAGTAGACCTTGAATGATCTCAAAACAAAATGGTAATTACATGAGATGATAAAGGTATTAACTAACCCTACTGTGGTAATCATTTATATATACACACGTATATATATATAGATATATATATATATAATGTATGTATATATGTACATATACATATATTTGTGCGTGTGTATCAAATCATCACGTTGTATACCTCAAATTTTACACAATGTTATATGTTCATTACCTCAATAAAGCTTAAAAAAAGATAGATGAAAATTTAGCCTGTGTGTGGCTATTAAATCATACAACCACCTCATAGCAAGTAGGGCTTAAGATGATTACCCTGCTTGTTTGTATAATAGAAATATACTAACATCTATTATTTGTATAATAGATGTTTGTATAATAGAAAAACAAACAACATGGTATGGGGCTGAACAGGCAAGATAATTTAATATATTTTGAGGTTTGGAGAAATTAGCATTGATCTTATGTCCTGAAGAATACATAACATGTTAAAAGGCAAGGATATGACAGCAGTAATCTTTTTTGTGAAATGTATAAATGTTAGATCAGAATTTAGTTAGTTGAACCTGTACTCTCTTGTCATCAATATTCAGTTTCCTACCTAACTAGAGATTAAATGTATGTGCATATCTATGAGTTTTTTACTTGGGAAGTAATGTATCAAACAAGGAAGATGATAACTTGTAATTAGAAACAATTATTTAAAATTGTAAATTTTAAAATAAATTATCCTGCATTATATGTAAAGAAAGCAAAAATATACCAGTTTTCAATAATATTAACTCTTAAATAAAACTTTGAAAAATAAAGCCCACATTCAAGACTTGGTATCGTCAATGCCTTTATATAAAAGCCTTATAAGGTATTCATATACTCTTAGAAATAACACTATTTTTAAGACATTATTTTATATACAGTTTGAAATTTATAATAGAACTGTTTATCAATTTGTTTCAATAAATATATTTAGACCTTTTGTAATCCATGGTCTCTAAAGAAATGTAAATGTTTCCATTTGTTTTAAATATTGTGAAGTTTAAAATAATTGATCTAATAGGTTTAGTTTTCTGAATCAGCTTTAGATGCATTTTCCAACTGAAAAACAAAGTATCATTCATTTCAATAAAACATCTCTATTTTCAAGAGAATTGTGCTTTGATACAAACTGAAAATCGTTAACTATTCTTACTCTGGGAAGCTCATGTTTTTTGGACTAGGTGAGGAATAGCAATTTCCCCTGCAGAAGTTGGTCTTTTCTGGTTCTTAACAGAAAGTTTGCAGTTTGCCCTTTGGGATGGTGTGCCTGCCAGCTGAGATTCAGAACAGAAAGGCCTCCTACAATGTACAACACTTATCCCTGGTATAAAAGCCCTACTCAGGGATAAATGACACTGGAGGGAACTGAGGATGCTTTGTGTCTAGAATTAGTCAATCTGATTACTAGACTATTACCTTCATTCAGAATTGAAGCTACTATTGCAAATATTTAGAAACTCATATAGGATTATTCTCCTGCATCAGTTATTTCTTTGCCATTGCTTTATTCAGTTTTCTTGTACTGAGATTTAGCATCTACATTTGCATTTGTTTATCTGGATATGATCATTTTTATATGTGGCTTAGGAGCTTAAAAGATTATGTTCTCCCCATGAAACAATGACAGCATGTACATGTCATATCAACACACAGGAAAGTTTTATATTATATCTCATGGTTTGTCAAGGAGCTAACACTGCAACACTGACTTTTGAGTAAAACAGGTTAAAAACTGTATTTCTGGAAAAGTTCATTAATAGGATCCGGTTTCCCAAATTCTAAAAGGAGAATAAAATATTTACTTTCTAAGCCTTCAGTATTATTTACTTATATAGAGTACACAAACTGTCTGCGAAACTGTTTGTAATATAGGAGGCACCCATGGTGGTAATAATTAATACTTTTAATCATACAATTGTTATTGATAAACAGTACTAAATATAAGCAAATTTATTGTGCCTAGAACATTTATTTGATAGTTATCAGCTTCTAAAATACTTTAGCATCTATCTTTTAGAAAATCAAGTTAATATTTTCAGGTCAAATTAAATTGTCTTTCCAAATTCTATAGTTAAATAAGAGTGACTGTCCACACAATCAGAAGTAATTGGGAGAAAAAAACAGGGCTGTCTATCTCAGTGATTTGTTGTTAAATTACTTTATAGTAAGCTCTTTCTGTGTTTTTTTTTTTATGGTATGGCTTTGGATCAAAAATTCTTTGAAACAAATAGCTATGAAAATAGCTAAATTACTATGTGTGGATCTCATATTAAATAAATAGTGAATGAGAAAAAATATAAAATATTTAGCAGCTTGATCAGTATAAGATGAACTGCATCTACAGAACCAATTCCAACTATTTTAAACATTGGTGAAAAGTATGACAGTCCAGTACCATAGAGACACTTACTCTTTATCCAATTTGTTACTCCTTAAGCTGTAGATGATGTCAATATCATGTTAGAAGAATTTGGGACTCATAACAAAATCACAAGGTAAAATGTTATTTTTTTTTTGAGACATGGGGGAATTTAATTTCTCAACATTGGCAGTTCCAACTTCCCACTACTCATTCTTATAGTCTTTTTAAAAATATTGTTTAATCACTATAATAGAATTCAAAACATTAACTAGACTTATTGTGGTGATCATTTTGCAATATATACAAATATTGAATTATTATGTTGTACACCTGAAAGCAATGTGGATAGAGATTAAACACTAGTTTTCAATTTCTAAGTGATTTCATGTCATACTTTCAGAAGAATTCTAGTAGCATATTTATTAATCTATCGTTCAGTTTTTATAAGTTGTTTTAAAATGTAAATAAAATACGACAAATATTTGCCACATTATGAGCATTTCTTACCTGTCACAGTAAAATACTGACAGTGGATTAATAAGGATTCCCCTAAAGCAGTATGGAAAAACCTGTCAAAGTACAGAAAGCAGAGCTGATAACTGTTTTCCATTTTTCTCTAAAATTCTAATTGAATTTTCTGTCTTCCACTTAGGATATTGAAAGTTAGGAACAACATTGCTGTCACCAAAACAATGACAACAACATAAATGGCTAATCAAAGAAATAATCCCTTTTTGGATCACTTCAGAGAGTTGAGGTTGCAAAGGTTAACTATAAGGTAGAAACTAAAGGTTGCAGATGAACATAAGTGAGGACTTAGAAGATCTAAACAATTCTAACAAGCAACGAACTACTTTATAGAACATTCCACTCAGTAAGAGAAAATATACATTCTTATCAAGGGCACGTGGTACACTCAACAAGGTAGAGCAGATAACACGGCCGTAAAACCAATCTTAATACATTTACAAGAACTGGAATCATACAGAGTATGATCTCACACTAGCAACATTAAATTAGAAATTAATAGCAGCGAAATATTCAAAACATTTGGGAATTGAACAATACATTTCTAAATAAGCTGAGGGTCAAAAAGTAGCCACAGGGAAATTAGAAAATATTTTGAACTGCATTAAAATCAAAATGCAATATTTCAAAATTTGGGTAATGCAACTATAGCAGTGCATACAGAGAACGTTATAGCAATAAATAATTACATTAGAAAGGAAAGAACAGTTTCAAATTAGTGATCTAAGGTTCTGTCTTGAGGTAAGAAGTATAAGAGTAAATCACACCTACAATAAGGAGAAAGAAAGAACACAAAGCAAATTCAATGAAATTAGAAAAAGGAAAACAACAGATAAAATCAAGAAAATAAAGTTTTTTTTTAAAGATTGATAAAATCAATAAATCTCTAGTAAAACTGGACATGAAAAAGTGAGAAGATATAACTCACCAATACAATAAATAAAATTATGAACATCACTCCAGATTCTACAGAAATTAAAAGGATTATAAGGGAATATGTGAACATGTTTATTTCAAAAATTTCAGAAATTTAAATACAATGGAAAGTTTCCTTGAATGATACAAACAACCAGTGATCATTCCAGATAAAACAGATAACATTAAAAGTCCTAATTCTATTAAAGCAAATTGTATATGTAGTTAGTACTTAAACAAAGAAACTCCAGGGCCAAAAAATTTTTCTGACAAATTCTATCAAAATTGTAAGAAATACATAATAGTAAGTCTATACTAATTCAACCAGAAAATAAAGTAAGGAATGTTTTCCAACTCATTTTACTAAATAAAATTAGAGTGACATCAAATCAAATGAAAATATTACCAGAAAACACAACTAGAGACAATTTTTTTATATCAACATAAACATAAAATTTCTCAGTAAAATTTTGGCAAGCTATATAGAACACTATATAAAAAAGAATAATACATCATGACCAAATGGAGTTTTAACTGGGAATGCAAGGCCAATACAACATTTGAAAATTAACAAATGTGAATCATCACTGACAAAATCATCTATCTATTGATAGATTAAACAAATCAAATTGATATGGTCCTCTCGATAGAAAAATAGCATTTGATAAAATTCAATATCAATTAGTAATCAAAAGCTCTTAGCAAACTAGGAATAGAAGGAAATTATCAGGTCATAGATCTATAGCTAAAGCCTAAACTACAAAATTTTAGTAGAACACATGGAAGAAAATTTTTTTTACCTTTGGTTTGGAAAATAATGTCTTAGATGTAACACCAAAATTATAATTCATACAAGAAAAAACAGTAAAATGTACATCAAAATTTCAAATGTCTGCTCTTCGAAAAGCGTAGCTAGGTTAATGAAAAGACAAGACACAGACTAAGAGAAAATATTTTAAAAATTATATAGTAGAGGAATTTTATTAAAGTTGATAATAATATAAAAACAACTGAAAATTTAAAAAATAGGCACAAAACTTGAAGAGGCACTTCACCAAAGACGATATACAGTGGTAGAAAAAGCTCAAGAAAAGATGCTCAACATCATTAAGAAAATGATAGTAAAACCATGATGGAATATCATTCTCTATTAGAATGGCTAAAATTAAATTACTTTTAAAGATGGTAATACCAATTGCTTCCAAACTGAAATTTAATTGATTATTGAGAGGTAAAATATTGCAGCCTCTTTGGAAGACCAGTTGTAGCTTCTTATAAAATTAAACAAATACCTACTATACAATTTAGCAATCCCACTACTAGGTACTTACTCAAGGGAAATAAAAACTTATATTCATGCAAAAACCTGTACATGAATGATTATAGTAGTTTTATTAATAACTGCCAAAACCCCAATTATTCTTGAAATAGTAAATCAATCAAATAACTATTGTTTATCCTTATGGTGGAATACAACTCAGAGATAAAAAGAAAAAGAATTATTGATACATCTACTATGGATGATTCTCGAATGCCTTATGTTAATCAAAAGAATACAGACATAATACTACATACTGTATAATTTCAATTATACGACATTCTGGGGGAAAACCCCCACAAAACTATAGGAATGGATCACATTTCAGTGGCTTATAGGAGCTGGCAATTAAACAGTGACTAACTATCCAGGGACAGGTGGGAATTTTGAGGGACGATGGTACTATTCTATATGTTGATTGTTAGCAGTTACATGACTACATGTATTGTCAAAACTTCTAGAAGTGTTCATCAAAAAATAAAAGAATTCTACTTTATGTAATTTATATCACAATCAAATAAAATTAAAATGGAATGTAGCTTTATTACTTCATATTGAGCCATACATTGAGTTGGACAAAAGTTCCTTCAGTTTTTAAGTGAAAATAAAAGATACATTTTTCATTTTCACCAAGAACTTTATTGAACAACGTATTCACCCTTTAGTTCTACTACCTTCTGACATTTTTCAGGCAACTTCGTAATTCCATCTTCCCAAAATTTTTATCTTTTTGAGCAAAGAACTGTTCCAGGTGCCTTTTACAGTCTTCCAGGGAATTGAAATTTTTTCCGTTAAGAAAATTTTTGTAAAGACCGAAATAAGTGGAAATCTGAAGTTGCAGTGTCTGGTGAATATGGCAGATGAATCAGAACGTCCCAGCCAAGCTGTAACAGTTTTTGCCTGGCCATCAAAGAAACATACAGTTTTGCGTTAACCTGATGGAAGATTATAGTTTTTTGTTGACTAATTCTGGACACTTTTCACTGAGTGCTGCTTTCAGTTGGTCTAATTGGGAGCAGAATTTGTTGGATTCATCGTTTGGTTCTCTGGAAGAAGCTCATAATAGAGGACTCCCTTCTAATCCCACCATATACACAACATCACCTTCTCTGGGTGAAGACCGGGCCTTTGGTATGTTTGGTGGTGGTACGTTTCGTTTGCCCCAGGATCTCTTCCATTCCACTTTATTGTACAGTATCCACTTTTCATCACCCGTCACAACTTGGTTTAAAAATGGAACATTTTCATTATGTTTAAGTAGAGAATCGCATGCGGAAATATGGTCAAGATGGTTTTTTCGCTTAACCTAGGTGGAACCCAAACATCAAAGTGATGATCATGACCAAATTTGTACAAATGATTTTCAGTGCTTGATTTGGATATTTTGAGTATGTCTGCTATCTCCTGTGTGGTATAATGTTGATTATTCTCAGTTAATGCCTCGATTTGATCGCTATCAACTTCAACTGGTCTACCAGACAATGGAGCATCGTCCAGCAAAAAATCTCCAGCAAGAAAATTCCCAAACCACTTTTGACATGTTCAGCCACAGCACCTTCTCCATACACTGCACAAATCTTTTTTTGCGTTTCAGTTGTGTGTTTACCTTTCTTGAAATAATAAAGCATAATATGCTGAAAATATTGCTTTTTTTCTTCCATCTTCAATATTAAAATGGCTACACGAAAATTCACCAAATTTGCTGTTTTTTTTTTTTTAATTCACGCTGATATAACAGCTGTCACAATACAGTCTAACAAAATTGTTTCAAATGAAGTTAAAGACAACTAAGTACTACTAGAGCCATCTTACAGAAAAAAAATGAACAAACTTTTTGGTCAACCCAATATTACTCAGATTTTTTGTTTTAGACTGTTTAAATCATGAAAAATAAAGTTTTCACAACATCCAAATTCACCATATATTTTTTGTATTGTATTATTTATAGGACTATTTTTTGAGTTCTTTTAGTTTCACAGCAAAATTGAGTGGAAAGTACCAAGATTTCCCATATACCCCTGTCCCTACTCATGCATACCTCTCCCACTGTCAACATCTCCCAACAGCATGGTATATTTGTTACAGTTGGTGAGCCTACATTGACACATTACTATCAAATTCCATATTTTACATTAGGGTTCACTCTTGGTATTTTACATTCTGTGAGTTTGGACAAATGTATAATGACATGTATCCACCATATTAGTATAAACCAAATAGTTTCACTGCCCTAAAAATCATTTGTTCTTCACCTATTCTCCATCTCCCCACTCCAAACCCCTGATTTTTTTTCTACATCTACAGTTTGCCTTTTCCAGGAAGTCATATAGTTGGAATCACATCTTATGTAGCCTTCTCAGATTCTCTCTTTTCACTTAGTAATATGCATTTTAGTTTCCTTCATGTCTTTTCATGAATTGATAGCTCAGTTCTTGTTAGCACTGAGTAAGATTCCATTGTCTGGATATACCAGAGTTTATCCATTCACCTACTGAAAGACATCTTGGTTGCTTCCAAGGTTTGGAAATTCTGAATAAAGCTGCTATAAACATCCAAGTTCAGATTTTTGTATAGACATAAATTTTCAACTCTGGGTAAATACCAAGGAGCACAATGGCTGGATTTGATGGTAAGAGGATGTTTAGTTTTGTAAGAAACTGTCAAACTGCTTTCCAATACAGCTGTACCAGTTTTCATTGCCACCATCTGCTGCCCCATATCGTTACCAGAATTTGCTATTGCCAGTGTTCTAGATTGTGTCCAACCTACTAGTGTGCAGTTGTAGCTCAGTGTTTCAATTTGTATTTCCCTGATGACTCATGATGTGGATTATGACCTGTATTTATTTAGGTCAAAGTACAAAAAAAAATAAATATTGATAAATAATGTTGGAAGAATTCCCTTATTAAATAAGTTGAAATTATATATAATCAGTGTACTAATGTTTTCTTTCATACAGAAAAATAACTGCTTCTGAACTCTGAACTGCTTGAAAATTCTGTAAATTTGCTTTAACTTTTAAACAATTCATATATGCTCTCCAAATTATTAGAATTCTATATTTATGGAATTCAGTTTAATGCATTTCAACTTTATAAAGTATATTTCACCATCAAAAATGTCCCTAGTCTGTAGTGGGACATTAAATAGAAATGACTGATTTTTTAGGAGGAAAAATACATGGTACTTTATGATTCTGTTACTTTACCACTTATTAATTGAAGTGCAAAAATATTTTCTTATTCTAAATGGTATAACGAAAAAAATCCAGACTATCTACTTAAAAAATCTTGAGCATATAATTATGACTCTGATATTTTAAATGTTTTTTTAAGAATTAATACACTTGATGTCCCTGCATATTTTCTCAAAGTGTGAGTCCACATAAATTTAATTCGTCTGTTGGGAATTTTTCTTGAAATAAATTAAACATATTTGGATTAGAGGAGAAAGGAACAGTTCCGAGATTTTAAAAAAGTACAAATGTCTTGAAAATTTGGACTTGGAAAATAACTCCTTCTCTAAGATGGTCAACATGACCTTTGCTCCCAAGTGTTATTTCTGTGATTATGTTATTTTACATTGTAAAGAGCTTTTTCAAGTGTAACTAATGTTACTAAGCATTTGACCTTCTGATAGGAAGATTGTCCAGGTGGGCCTAACCTAATCACCTGATCCCTTTAAAAGCAGACAGAGTTTTTGCTGACTGATAGCTGTAGTCAAAATAGAGTTATTTTTTTTTTGAGGGGGGATTATTCATTTATTTATTAAAATTTTATTGGAGTATAGTTGATTTACAATGTAGTGTCAGTTTCAGGTGTGCAACAAAGTGAATCAGTTATACATATATTTATATCTACTTTTTTTTTTTTTAGATATTTTTCCCATATAGATTCTTCTCAATATACAGGATATTGAGCAGAGTTCCCTATGCTATACAGCAGGTCCTTATTAATTATCTATTTTATATATAATAGTGTGTATATGTCAATCCCAATCTCCCAATTTATCCCTCCCCCCACCTTATCCCCTTGTAACCATAAGTTTCTTTTCTACATCTGTGACTCTACTTCTGTTTTGTAAATAAATTCATTCATATCCTTTTTTTAGATTCCACATATAAGTGATATCACATGATATTTGAAGTTGAGAAAGGTTTGACAAAAGAGGTATTGTGTTACTGGATTTGAAGAGTGAGGGGCATCTGCTGTGGAAGGACCTCAGAGTAGCCTCTCAGAGAGGCGAGTGTCCACCCCTGCCTCAGAGCAGCAAGAGAGCTGGGATCTCAGTTCTACAAAATCTTGGAACTGGATTCTGCCAACAAACTGTAAGAGCTCCCTCACAGAGCCCCAGAGCCTCAGGATACAGATAAAAACCGAGTCAGCTGACACCTTGATTTCAGACTTGTGAGACTCTCAGCAGACAACCCAGTGTAGCCCACCTGGAAAACTGTGAGATAACATTGTTACTGTTTCAAGCCTCTTAACTGTAATTTGTTAAACATCCATAGAAAACTAATACTAATGTAGTAATGGTGAGAAGAAAGAGGGGATTGAGGATGCAAACGTATTTTCCTGTGGGAGGGCAAAAAAATTTAAACAGAAAACAAAACAGTAGGAATTCTGACAATCATATTGACTATATAATTATCCTTTAGGCTTTGAAAGAAAAGTTACTATTACATTCACATATCTATTTAATTTGAACAGCACTTATTTTCTAATCTTTTAAATTTCCTTTTCCTTTTAGTTTCTATTTTTTTTAAATACCCCAAACATACTATATATACCAGTTATTTTAAGATCATAAAAGAAATGAGGTTCTTGAATAAATTTTATTTCTTAATGTACTTTTGTAAAAAAGGCAAAATATGAATGATAGCTTACAGCATCCTTTAGTCAACTTGGTAACCCAAAAGAAATATAATATGTTGCATTTATAAAACGTAGTTCGTAGACCAGAGGATATTTCTTTTTAAATAAAATAATATTTAAGTTTCTTCTACTTTTTTACTTATTTCCCTTTCAACAAAACTAGTGAGAAAACAGACTCAAAAAGTCAATCAGTAAAGTGAGGTTCAAATACAAAGTCTCATTTTGGTAATTACATTTTTGGAAATACTTTGTAAAACAAGATAATGATATAATAAAATACACAGAATGACCTGTAGAATGGAGTTAGGAAGAAAAGGATTTCATCAAATGTAATACCATATTTTGGAGATGAGAAGGATTTTACAAGGAGAAATAAGACATTTCTAAGAGCCTGACTCACATACACTCAAGCTCAGATGGACAGTGAGTATTCAATTTACCCTCTGCTATCAGCTCTTGAGTTTAGGGGTCACCTAATGATTGACACTCTCCATCCCACCCCACCTCCCTTTTAGAATCTGGGGCTAGATTAGATTGCAGGTTTGTGTGAAGCCAAAAACCAAAGTGGATGATACAACAAGTTAGCATTTACATTTACTTCACCTCAGGAGAAAAAAATAATTCATAATACTCATGTCTCAGTTCAAATTCAGATTCATGTTTTTTGAGACTCTCATGCCTATTGGGTAACAGAAAATATGTGGGATCTAATAAAACGCAGTCACCAGTTTGGCTTACTTTTACAGGCATACTCCATTTTATTGTGCTTTGTATATACTGACTTTTTTTTTTTTTTTTACATATAACTTATTTACAGATGTTTTAAATGTTTTAAATCTCATACAAGGGAGCATGTTCTTTTAAAAACTGGTCATTCTTTTACACATGAAAATATATCTAAGCACTTACCCGGGATGTTCAAGATGCTATCCAGCCTTTGGAATTTATCTTGATATTCTGGCATTTATTTCAAGTGAGCATATGCAACCCATTTGAACAGTGGTTCTGATGAAATGTCACATAGATATTTTGAGGAAAAGAAAGAACAAATGGGTCATCTAGTCTCCCAGTGTGCTGTTTCTTACTGTGCATAATAGAGGTAAATATCGCCATACAAGAATTCTTGCTGTGACTTTATGCTTCAATGCGATAGATATGTAGTTTAACACCTGAAAAGTACATAATTGCACAGCGTGTATTATCTCCACGCTTTAGTTCTAGAAGATTGGGGTCCCCCATCCTGTTTAATAAAACACTTAAAATGTCTTTTCCATTAACTATATATTCCACCTTTCTTATACAATTCATGGCAGTGTGATAAGCTGTAAATGACATACTATTATATCTCTACTATTTTTCTCCATCCATGCATTTATTATGAGCTTTTGTTTTACTCATGACATGTACGGTATGTGAAATGAATGCAAAGTGTGCAGGAATACAAAGAATGTATTTAAAATTATAGCATAATGCACCTATGCTTTCATTTCCATAGCAAATAAAATACTATGTATGTGAGAATAAGTAAGTAGGCTTATGTAGCTGGTATAATTTTAGAAAAAATGCAGAATGAACAAAGAGGATTTGGGGAAATTGATATAAAAATTAGGGAAATGAATGTATCTATGTTAATTCCCCATTTTGTTTTAACACTGATGAGAAAAGGTCACATAAAACTCTGGAAATTACAATGAAGCTAGAAATTACACTAAAGTACTCATCTCACAGTTTTGAGTTTTTGTTTTGCAGATATTTAAATATTACAATAATGCAACTTGTGCATTAAAACTAATAAAATTAATGCTTTCAAAAACATTTCCTTTTATATTGCTAATGGCCATTTGGGCATTTTGGGAACCCTTCAAATAATGACAGAATTTTATTAGGAGAAAATGCCTTAGCGAGGAAATAAAATGGTTCTATGCTCCTGCAAAATTATAATTTACAATATTTTTCAATACTTCATAATATACAAAATATGTGTTGGTTATATCTGACATTTACAAACAAATATGAACTTGATCATCCCCTATACCTTCAAGTATTATAAGAATGATAAAATCCTTTCAAATACATGGACATTGATTAAGGGAGTCATTTGATTTTGATTACTTCTATGCCTAAATCTTAAATTCTTAGCTTGCTAGAGTGAGTTTGGGAACAGTTTTAAGCTAAGATGCTCCTAAGCCAAAACTTTTCAAGTGAATTTGGTAGAACACCAAGCTTGAAAGATAATCTCTAAAGGTAAGAAAATGAGATGACTGTTTAATCAATAAGAAAATGGAAGCTACCCCATCTCCCTCTGGGCTATTTCACTTTGTTATGTACTAAATACATTGATAAGTTTTGTACTGAATAAACCTATTTAACTCCAATTCTCAGTTAACTTGACCAGTGAACATTTCTTCATTTTATTCATTTTCAATGAGTCTATTAATATTTCACAGGAAATGTTTTGAGAATTGAAATTCTATGTCACAGAATGGAATTCTATCTCAGAGAGTTTTTCTTTAGCCTTGAATAATAGAAACTTTAAAAACCGGAAGAAAAAAAGTTAGATACTCCAGTATTTAATTTTTGCATATAGTTCATAGATTTGTTGAGAAAAAAAAATACTTATAATGTATAAGGTTTTTAATTAATATATTGACAAGTTTATTGCCTGAAATCGATTCCACAAAATGAATGCTGAACAATGGAATAAAGTATTCAAGAAACAGTGTGCAAGAATTTTGAAGAAATGCATTAATCTCTGTGAAGTAACATGCATTCAGCAGCAAGTCATGACTTGTTAATCTAATTACAATATATCCTGAAATCTTAAAAAAGTATATAGTGACTTTGATTATAATAAAGTTTTTGACATGATTACTCTACTAGCCTTTTAAACAAATAGAAAATTTTATTCTGAAGAAATAAATATTTAGGGACCATTTCACAGCTCTTGAAACTAAGGCATGAAGAATTTCTGTAATTTTCCTTGAGGGCAAGAATCATATCAGTTTTTCTTTTTCTTTTTTTGTATATCCATATGTAGAAGAATGAATGACATAGAGTTGAGTATTCATAAATATGTTTGAAAGAAAGACTGAATGGCTTAAGAAAATATAGACAAGAAGATTTACACAGGTTAGACAACCATGATAAGTAATAATTGGTAGAATATTTCCATAAAAGCTTTCTTGACATATTTAAAAAGATAAACATTAAAAAAGAAGAAGAAGAAAATCTTAGACCTATATTATCACTTATCTGGAATGTTATAGAAAGAATATATATAAAATTATTTTATTATGGTATCAATACTATTCATGTCATTTTATGAAGGATGAAATAATACATTATAAAATTATATAAACTATCTCAAAATAAATGAAAACAATTCTAGACACCTTTAATTATTAGATACATTTTTTTGTTTTCTGGAGTAAAAATTATTTTCTACATAAGTAATAAACTGGGGAATGAATCGTCAAATAGCCAAATTATATTTACATTTTATTGCCTAAAAAGACTTAGTTTTAAAATTATTGATTAATATTCATACAGTTGCTATGTGCTCAATGTTATTCTTTGTAGGATGGGAGACTAAAAGACACCTGGTAATTAAATAACTGCTTCTTCTTATCAGCAACTTTCAGTTATGTTGGTTAGGCAATAGCATACATGAATAAAATTCTATGCTACTGCTTAAGTCATTATGGATCCTCATTAACAAAAGCAAATTGTTTTGATCTTTAAATTTTTGAAGCTCAGGTAACATGTAAGTTATGAATGGAAAGGGAGAACACATCAGGATATTAACATGAGAAACAGGGATTCTCCTGAAAATAGAAATCATTTGCACATGGAAATATGGTATTAGATTAGGGAACAGTGAGGAAGTTAACCTAAGAAAGAAGTGTGATTATGCCCTAAAAGTGTTATTATTATGGTAGTGAGAGTTTAAGCAATGTCTTGATAGTATGGAACTTTAGATTTTAAATTACTTGCCATAAGATATTGGTCAGAGTATGTGATACACAGAGCAGTGATTTAGTATGAACATTGTACTGTTCTGCAGGATGGATTGAGAAAAAGGTATATAAATTCAAGTTGAATTTATTTAGCCTAGTAAGAAAAGCTAAGGAAAATGTAATAATGATCTTTAACAGAACTAAAACAAAGAATATCCATGACAGGTTTTCAGGAATAAATGATGTTTAGATGACCCATCCTAAATGACAAATGGAAAAGAATAATCAAATATATCTTCCAATGTCTGCTCTGGGAAAACGGATGAAATTCTACGACACCAGCCGATGAACATGTGACTAAAAAATTATTTCTGTTATATTTAAACATGTTGAATTTGTGCACAAGTAAAAAATTTAAGAAAGTGTTTTGTAGGCAGATAGAAATAGATAAGGGTCAATTTTCCAAAAATCATATGATTCAAATCAATCTCCCAAAAGCAAATTGTATTTTAGCCAAATGTTCTGCATCTAAAGAGAACTAGAATATTTCAATGTCACAAAATGTGCAAGAGGAAGAAAGAGGGAGGAAATTAAGAGTTTGTACAGGCCATTATATTTAATGAAAGAGTTACTTGTGCCCATGTCAAAGTTTGTGTTGGAGGATAGGGGAAGATATGCAAAAAGAGGAAGAAATGTATCGAATAAAAATGAAAAGATACATGCACCCCAATGTTCATTGCAGTACTATTTACAATAGCCAAGACATGGAAGCAACCTAAATGTCCATCAACAGATGAATGGATAAAGTAGATGTAGTAAATATATACAATGGAATATTACTCAGCCATAAAAAAGAATGAAATAATGCCATTTGCAGCAACATGGATAGACAGATTGTCATACTGAGTGAAGTAAGTCAGACAGAGAAAGGCAAATATCATATGATACTGCTTATATGTGGATTCTAAAAAGAGGGGGGTACAGATGAACTTATCTACAAAACAGAAATAGAGTTACAGATGTAGAAAAAATATATATAGTTACCAAGGGGTAAGCGGGGAGAGGGATTAATTGGGAGATTGGAATTGACATATACACACTACTATATATAAAATAGATAACTAATAAGGACCTACTATATAGCACAGGGAATTCTACTCAATAGTCTGTAATGGACTGTATGGAAAAAGAATTTTAAAATGAGTGGATATATGTATATGTATTACTGATTCACTTTGTTGTACACCTGAAACTAACACAACATTGTAAATCAACTATATTCCAATAAAAATTTAAAATAAAATAAAATTATGGTATGAATTGACACTCAATTATGTTTTTTTAAAATGTTGAAATCATCAATTTTAATAAAATTTTGAATTAAATCCCAATTCCTTAATCTGTTGTGTTTGGATAAAACATGTTTTCATTTTTAAATCGGGCATAAAATTTGCTGAGAAAATAATTTTGTGTCCCCAAACTAAATTGATAATGACAGAAGTAAAGAAATTTTATGTACACAGGTCAAGTTGATGATGAATTCAAGTATTTCATACTTTATCTGGACAGAATAGATCAAACTATTTCTTACTATATAAAATAACAGTTTGATGAATTAGACATTCGATAATTTATTGTCAATATTATTTTATATTTGTAAATGACTATATTTAATATTTAATCAGTTCATTATAATAGATTATGTATTGTTCTTATCCTAAAACCATAAAAGCATCTTTTAGGATTTTAAAATCTAATATTTTTCATGAGACTTATAACCACAATGTATGTTAGGTAAGCAATAGTGTATATATACATATATACATAAACTAGTTTACTAATCCTGAATGACTCAAACGTAGGAGTAATATTTAAAGTAATTAAACAGACTATTTAAATACTATTTATCACAGATAATTTATACAGTAATATTTGTCATTTTAAACAATGGGTAAACTTATACATGTATTTTTATTATTTTATCAAAGGATCAAATATATTTTTACTCATATGTCCTGTTTTACAAGGTTTTATAAATATGAATGTCCTCACATTGATGAATTATTTTAACCTTATATTAAAATCCAGTGGATATTTGTTCTCACCTTAATGTGGCTGATACACCAAACAAATGTCATTTACAATAGGAATTTCCTTATGATGCTAAAGCACCATTTTAGTTGTATATTCTTCTTCCTAACTAGCCATGCGACATGTACCATAATAATAATAATAAAGGAAAGATTAAACATATTTTGGAGTATTTAGTTTTACCAATAATAATAAAGGTAATCAAAAATTACAAAATATTCCCTCATTTTCTGTTAAAATTGTGGTTGGTTTATTGATTTCTTTGATGTAATAACAAGGACTTTCTCAATGTAAAAATATAAATTTGAAAACTTAAAATGGGACAAATCATCTGAAATGAATGCTTACATAGTTACAAATTAAAAACTTCTTTATGCAATTACATTTTATTTTTCCTATGCATTTTTGAATGAGACAATACTAGATATTCTCTGTGAGGCTGTTTGTGGTCATTTCATGCACTTACGAAGGCATCTGCATGTGTATTGTTATATTTTCACCCAGACTTTTAAATTGACATAAAGCCCTCATTAATATTCTATTAGTTTCTATGATTCTCATTAGCTTTGAAAAAACAAATAGGATGATAATGACCTTCCACTTTTTTAAAATGTTTCTCTATTCTTCTAGGTCATTAGACCACTATCATAAAAGACCTGCTATAGTAATTTAAAATGTAAATGCTATCCATTTAATTAATAAGAGATAACTATCTATTAAGGATGGCTGCAGAGAATTAGTCACTATTATATAAAATAATAAAAGACTTATCAGCTTAGCTCAGTTTTGAATAAAATAAATGAAAGTCAAAGAGCTCAGTGTGGTTTCAAAGATGTATGAATGAAAGAGATTTTTAAAAATAAATGAACACAGTCTTGTAATGAATGATGTTTCTTAATTGTCAAAAATAAGAAATGAAGGTCACTACATGGTATTATATTCCCTGACTGAATGACACCTCTGTCCTGAAACAGTCTTACCAGGACAAACACCTGTTTCCTTGTGTTAACACTGGAAATGCTGATTCCAGAAGAATCAGCATTGCCTGAGAACTTGTACACATGCACATCCTCAAGCCGAACTCAGACCCATACATATACCCCTATATATACCCCAAGATCCCTACATATCTAAGGTCCAGAACATAGAAATTAATTGTTTTTAGTTGTTGTTGTTGTTAACCATTATATTTTATTTGTACAAGGTCTTGCATTGAGTAAATATTTGCTGATCACAAGTGAAATCTTTTGTTTTTTTCCCTTGCCCTTCTTATTCTATAACCTCATTATACTGATCTCTCTCTCTCTCTCTCTCTCTCTCTAGATAGATAGATAGATAGATAGATCTAGATATACTTACATACCTATATATACATATATATATGTATATATATATATATATACATTATTGAGATCTATTGATTTTTCCAGTAATACATATTTTCCTCTCCTATTCTCAGGCAAAGTGCCCATTATAAAGAATGCACAAACCAAGACTGATGCAATATTCTTTCCTGAAAATTAATTTTACTCTATGAATGTCTATATAAACACAGTGTGTTATGGTCAAGGCATTGTGAAAAACTGGCTGGGAATGGAAACATATTTAGTATTTCAGTTTTTGGTATATTATTTTATTCCTTCTTTAAATATAGCATCACAAACAATTATGGTTTAATACAGCAAAATAGACTACTTTTAAAGCAATTGAGATTACTGAAATATTTATATGGATGCAGTGTCTTTCATTAAAATTTGCTAACATTTTTTCAGATAAAATATGGAAATGGCTTAATGGCTTAAGTTAATTAAAGAAATGGTGCAAATTAGTTATGCTTTCAATATAGAAATTTTAAGTAAGCAAATTCTGTTAGTGAGAAGAAATACCTGAAATCAGTAAATCTGCATAGATTTTAAGGAACATAAACACATTATGAGAGAGGGCAAAGAATGAAAGCCAAAGTTTGTGTTGCTGCACTGAAAGATGGTTAGATGTGTGACTAAAGATTGAATCAAGTATCTGGACACAAAGGGGTTTCTGTGACATTTAGGACAATTTCAACTTTTATTTTTAAGGATTGGGAGATACTGAAGAATTGTAAGCAGGTTCATAACATGGAAAGATATACATTAAAAAGCTCATTCTCACTCTGTATGAATATGCAGAAGTCTATGATTGGGTGGGAATAGCAATATTTACAAAAGGTTTCAAGACATTCATTTACTTTTTGAAGCCCGTTCCAGGATTTCTGTTCAACAGGTATGAGAGAATCCAGGCAACACAAACTGGAAAACAGCAGACCAACTGGGGGATTTTGTAGCACTTTTGGAAAATGGCAAATGATAATTTATCATTAATGGGAATAAAGAAGAGTTGACAGAATCAAAATGTATTGCAGAGAATACATCAAATTATCTTATGTAATTTATCAATATAAAAAGTGGGTAAAGTTCAGACACTGAGCAGTCAGAGAAAACTTATGAGAATTAATGTGCTTCCGGGTCACAAATTTCTGTGCTTATTTCATCAAATCTAGCAGATCCTTTCACATCCTAATATTCTATTAGAGTTAGACTACTGTAGGGTTGATATTAGGTTAACTGTGCTTTTCACATCTGACTCCTCTGTGGTCCCATTCAGGGTTATGAAAGGGGGCAAAGTTTGCCTGATGAAAATTGGTGAAATCTTATGTTCTTAGTGTTAGATTACAGAATTTTGACATGGGACCTTGTCAAATAGAATTTTATTAAGTAAATCAATTTAAATTTAACTCAATCTCAAAGTTTGTCTTCGTTCATAACAGAAAATTATATGGTGGATAAACTATCATGAAAACAAAGAACGAAAATAAACTGTGGAACAGAGTAAAGGCAGAAGAATCATGTATGTAATGGAGAAACCTAATTTTGAAACCTAAATGCATGTAAATGTAACGAGATATGTGTCTAGCTCAATTCCAAAGATGGGTCAAGAGCATGACTTGAGTAGACCCTAATGCACATGCATGATGATTTCTTTATGTCACAAATAGTCACCACCAAGGATGGAGAAAGGAATGCTGGTATGTAGGACCAATTCCTGAATATTTTTCAATAAACACATGCAGATAATTAATTATTATTGTAT
Source organism: Neophocaena asiaeorientalis asiaeorientalis (assembly GCF_003031525.2). Taxonomy (NCBI): domain Eukaryota; kingdom Metazoa; phylum Chordata; class Mammalia; order Artiodactyla; family Phocoenidae; genus Neophocaena; species Neophocaena asiaeorientalis. Next base: position 298,347 of record NW_020172817.1, on the reverse strand, counting down.
AGTGTACACCTAGGTTTCCTCCCCTCAAAAACTAAACAAAATGTTGTTTTGCAAAAGATTGAGAAGAATAAAATACGTGTTAAGACCTCAGTGCTTGGAACTGTGTTCAACAAGGTCACTGTAGAATCTGATTCCACAGCTGCATCAAGATACATGAACAACACTTAGGCTTATAGAACAGCAACATCACGTAGTGGTAAAGGGCCAGCCTGCAGAGTTTGAACTGCATATTCACTACTGGCTACCTGTGTGACCTTGGGGAAGTATTTTCACTTTCCTGTTTTCTGGCTTACCCATCTATAAAATCCAGGTAATAATATTGTAGCATTGATAGAGCTGCTATGTGAATTAAAGTAATGCAGTTGGAAGAGTGCTTAGTAAATCAATGATTACCCCTTTTACTCAGAGGATTGGACAATTTCTCTCATGTAATCCTACTGAAGCCTTTGGTATTGAGAAGGTTCGCTTGAGAAAACGAATCATACCTCTTCATTTTCTCTGAAATAAACTGATCTGTGTTCACCATTTTTCTCTATATGATTCCCATAAGCATTTTAATCCTCAGAAATATTAATAAAGGTCCAAATAAATTAGTACAATTGTCTTTACTGGATGGTGGTATCAATCCCTTAAAGTTCAGGAAAGCTTACTTTGAAAGACCACTCCCATAGGAATAGTGATGTGGGTGAAAAAAAGCAATAAGATAAAAATATAGGTATTATCTGACAGAAAGATTAGAAGCTGTGAGAAGTATTTTGTCAATACCTGTATTGAAAAATGAAAGTATAGCATTATTGGGAATGGGGTTATTGTCAGTGATGATATTTGATTGTAGTATTTGTTTATAATCTGCTGGTCAGGGGTATTTTAAAAGCCAAGATTTTTAGATTCAAACTCTATTATTATATGTAATATACCATAAAGAGCGGTCAACACAGTTATTTTCAGAAATGACTCTTCTTAAGACATATATTGGTTGGGACATAATTAAAAGAGAAATTTCTTTAGGTGAGGCCCATCCATATTCCACCAAGAACAGTAATGGTTTATTTTATTTAACATTAAACAATATTCTGCCACATTAATGAATTACATTTTTCCAATATGAGATGCTAAGGAAATGAGAGATAATCTATAGTTGTCCTTTCGCTATACTCTGCTCTTTCCTCTTTGTTTTGCTTCTTCTTAGACTGCTAGGAATTACTAGAAACTATCAGGTTCAATATCGTTAGATCGAATATCAACAGAAACAAAATTATTTACTAAGGAGTAATATTGTATCACTTCTGAAATATTTTAAAAGCCATAATAGTCTTTTGAAGTAGGTATTTATGTGTTTCTAGCTATTTACTTTAGCAATTAAACTGTATTTTATTGATAAAACCAGATGATTATAATGTAGAAAGGTTTTAGTTCTGGTTTATATCCAGAATTTTGGAAAATTTAAGCCTTTCTTAACCCACATATAAACTAATATAAACCAGAATTTTGAGAAGAAATATAAATTCCCAGATATTTCTTGTGGTTGTTTCTTTGGATACTGAATCCAGGTATCTTTAGAAAATGTGTTACTGAAATATTTCTTTTAATTAACTCACATAACTTCAATCAGCTTTCTGTATTCTACTTTTTCATTGTTTAAATTTCACAAATCTATCTTACTCCTGTAATTGGAATAACAATGCTTAAAATACTATGGTAGTTTTCTATGCAATAAACTCCACAATTATAAACACATGTAATTGTTGCAATAAAGCTGTGAGAGAGCTATTATATTCTCCATTTAGATGACTTTGCCGGGTTCACATAGACAAAAAGTGTGAAGTCACACTAGGGTCCCAGCATTCTGACCTCTCAACCATTATACAAATCACAATTTAACATATAAATTCATTTACACAAATTAGATTTCTCAAGGTCCTCACAAACAGAATAGGAAATGAAGAGGAAAAGGAACAATTTTCTAGATTACAGCTTCTACATATTTTTCTGACATGGCAGCAGGAGAGATAATATTAAACTCATAAGTTTGCATCATAGTGAATTTGGTGAGGAACAGAGGGCTCAATTTAATAGTAAGAAAATAAGAAATGTTCTTCACAAGGATTTGCAAACCTAAGAGTTCAGCACATTTAAAAGTTGAGTTTGCAAAATGAAGCAACTACATAAAAACCGCTTTTCACTTAAGGATTTAATTTTAAAAATCCAAACATTGTTACAAAAAATAAAATCCAAAGAAAAGTAAAAAAGAAAGAACATCAGTAGGTGCTCACTCATAATTTGTTTAAAAGTTTGACTTCTATAACAACCTATCTTATTTCTCTTTACCTACCTTTTCTTTTTAATAGTGTTTACGATTTTTTTCTCCAAATGTTTTCTTCAGATGGAGGTTTTTATCATTTGTACCTGCATGTCTTAACTTTATATTAACTATATGAGTCACTAGTTGATTGTCTCTTAACTACATTAACTATATGTCACCAGTCAATTATTATCATAAACTTTATATATGCAACACAGGGGTAGAAAGGATATTAGGTATATCAAAGATAAAACTGAATTAAATATAGCTAAATGCTTTGATAATTCAGTTTGCAAACGTCCATGTAAATAAAATTTTGTCATAAATTTGAAGTTAAAAAGCCTCCAAAATAATAATATTTTATCATTTGTGAGATCACAGAAACAAATTTAAAAAGATACTTGACAGCCTTTTTACCCATTTACTTTTCTGACATACAAATCCCTCTTTAACATCACTAAAGAGTTGACCAATTGTGCTACAAATGCAATGCTCTCAAATTAGTATTTACTTTAATCATTCAAAATTACTTCCTTCTATTGTGGCAATAGCTCAAAAATAACTTAAATATCAGTTGCATTTCCAGGGCTTAAGCATCTTCTACCTTTCCTTTAGCTGAAATTCAGACAAGAAAAATATCTTCATAAATAGCTGAGTAATAAGATAAAAGGAATATGAGACCCTATATGCCCACATGAAGTTGAGTTGCCTTGCCAACCCAAACAAACTGGGCTACTGTTCTGAGAGAGAAATAATCCTATATTTTATTTAATTATTATATTTTCACTCTCTATGCCACAAAACACTAACATTACCCTAACTTAGAATATCCACATTTTCCTTAAACAGTTTGTGTGTCATAAAAAGGCTTTGCTCTTATCATTTTTAATGACCATGTAGTATTCTATCCTATAAAATGATGATAAATTATTTTTCCACTCTCTTATTCTTAAAGATTTAGGTTGTGTTTAAAATATATGATCTTATGCACAATACCATAGACAACATCTTTGTTCACAAATTTTCTTTAAGTTTCTGATCATTCCCTTAAGATTGAGTACTAGAGGGAGGATATAAAGGATTTAAGATCCTTGAGACATGGGGCCGTTTTAAAGCTCTCGTTTCTCAGCTCCACATCTCTCTTTATTTACAACTTTATTTTCATTTTGATTCCTGATGCTAAGGGTCAGACCCTGCAAATGACATATCTGCTTTAACAGCTGTTCCCTTTTAGATTATATCAATAGGGACACTGGAGGGAGTAGGAAGGCAGGAAGAGGGAGAAGGACAAGCTCCTTGTTTTTTTATTTGTCCTCCTGGCTCCATCACTTTGTTCCTGTGTCCCTTTCTGATACTGTTTTTGTTGTTTGGAACTTCCAGAACCAGCTTGTGTATCCCTCAAATGTATCAGCCCCAGTAAGGCAGAATCACTCCTTAGGGATCCCTCATATCTCCATGAGGTCCCTCTTCCAAGCTTCTGAAATGCCAAGAGCATCTGGACAGTGCCTCTTCCTCAGAGACCTGTTTCCCCATTTCAGAGTACCAGAGTTAGGTGAGGCCCCTTCTCTAAACTTCTACGTTTTATTAACCCCAGTCTCTCCGCTCTGTTACCAAGCCCTAGATGGGGAGGGGCAGAGGGTAGTTGCTTCCTGGCAGTTACTATCTTTGAATTATTCAGTGTCTTTTTTTATTTTTACTATTCTCTAACACATTTTTGAAAGATTCCTTATTTCCTCTCTGTTAAAATAACTGGCAGAATAACTTTTTTTCTGACAAGATATCGACTGATAAATTGATAATACCAAATTTCTTTATATAAGCAGGATAGGAATTGTTAGTTTCATCAACCCTCTTGAGCAGTATCATGTTAACTCAGTTGATAGGTGAAAGGATTATAAGTTTATAGGTGAATAAAAGAATAATGTATTTTATTACTATGGAAGTTACTTATCTCTTATATATGTTTATTATTTGTCATATTTTCCAATACTTTATTGCTTAGAAAGCTCTTTCCCTTTTAGATATTTGAACAATACTCACATACTTTCTTCCATTTCATAAGGTTTGTTTTCATATACATTTGACTCTTTAATCCTTCTGGGATTTGTGTTGTGCTGTTGATCACTAATCCTTAAGGAAGAGCCTAACCTGACATTGCTGCTTAAAGAAATCTCATATTTTCTTAGCAATTATGTATGCCCTATACTCTATATAATCAGAAACTGTACTATAGTAGTTTAATAATTTTCTCATATATTATTTTCCTAGTATGTGCTGGGTCCTTTAGAAATGTGATCACTATTTTCATCCATGTGGCCACTTCTGCAGCTTCATGGATATCCATCAGGTTTAATCCTTGTAATGCAGTTTTCCTTTTTCTCTTCTTTTACTGTATATTGGTGATTGTTGTGTGGTGAGAGCAGGGTTGGGAGACAAGATAGTAGAATTTCATACTGGTTAACAGCACGGGCTTTTGAATGTTAGAGATTGTTTTAGAATGACAGTTTTCAGTCTTGCTAGATTATGATCTTGAAGGGGTCATTTAAACTCTAACTCTTGGTTTATTTAACAATAATCTGATCATTATCTCATAGAGTCTCTATTAATATTAAATGAAATTAGTGTTTAGTAGTGAGGTGGACATAATTTAGGAATACAACAGATGGTAGTTATTAAAATTATTTGTCATTTAGCTTCATCTTCCATGTCCACTCAAAGTGTCATCTGTAAGAAGATCTTCCTGATATATAAATTCACTAAAATTTTATTTGGGCACATTTTCTAATCTTCCTCCCAGATAGTTCAAAATTAATCCCTCTGGGCATTGCCTATACATTGTCCCCTGTTTTACTATTGCTCAAACCACTCTCCATTTTATTTGTGCAATGCCTGCATGCCCAAGTAGCCTTGAGCTCCTAGAAGCTAAGAATGGCACATAGTGAATGAGGGAGGAGATAGAAGGGAGTTGCTCTGATGTAGAGTTGTTTTATAGTTTTGTCATCATTTCTATCAACTTCTGTCTCCAAAAACTTTATTAGTTTTCCTTTTTAAATCATTTTCCCTTCCAGTTGAGAAACTCTTCCAATCATCTCTATAAACCCATTGCTCTATTGCTTTTACTTATCAGGAGAAATTAAGAAAGTAACATAGCCTACATTTTATACAGATGTCAGTTTATAATATTCAAAATACCGTAAAATATATAATTTTATTAAAAATAGCAACAACTTAATCTGCAAATAAATTTTTCTACCCAGGAAATATGAAGAGATGGATGAAAATATTATTTAAATATATATTTTGTTCTTTTTATATAAAATCATCCTCAAATCATTTATTTTGTTAATAGAAATTTGTACCTCTTAATCTCTCTCACTTGTTTCTCTCATCCCCCCAACCAATATATTAATGTATATGAATAAATATATATTGATCAAGGTGTTATTTACAAGAGAAAAGTATTGAGAAAAAAGAAAACATTAATAGAACCATGTTTTAATATAATCAAATGTAATTACATTCAGCTATAGAACTAATTATATGTATCATTACATATATTTCAATATTTTCACAGGAATAATAAAAGGGTAGAAAATGTAAATTATAGCTTTGTTCAGATGGGAAAATAATACACAGAAAGTTTGTCAGTAACAAATTACAAATTAGGAACTTAATGAAAATTGTTTACACCCGCTAAATGCTTAAGAAATGCATTAATACTGCAATAAATATAGCACTTTTCCTTGAAAAAACCTGACATTCGCATGTGAAAACGGGTGTTGCAAGAGTTTCAACTTGAATTACAGTCAAGTGATGGCAGGAGGGTTCCCGGGAATCTGATGGGAAAGTTGTAACACCTGATGTGGGTAGGTGTGGGGGCTCATTACAAATGCAGTGAGCTAGCTGGTAGAAGTCTGAAATGTGCATGTTTGCACATTTTGTGTATTCCACTGGACGCAGTCTTCTGTGTTCACCTAGTGTTTCTTATGGATAAAATAGTGCATAAACAAATGCAAAATTTGCATTATGCAAAAATTATCCCATTGGAGTATATTTGTGTTTACAAAATAGGCTTTATAGCAGAACTCACTGTATTTCGAATTCACTAAATCACTACCATTTGCATTGTTGCAAAAAAACCCAGGGGGCTTATAATTACAACTAGAGATATCATAAATGTTTTCTCCACTGTAAACACTCAATCAAGGACCACCTCAAGTTAGTGATAAGAATCTGTGGAGAAAATTGTTGGGGGATTAAAAATATTATTACAAAGAAAGAAGAAAAATAAATTGTATAGTTTGCCTCAAAAATGATGTGATTTTAATTAAGCCATTACTGTAGATATATTAAAGTAGTAATAACTCTATATTAATTTAAATTTATTTGAAAAAAATGGAAAACCTTGTCCATTTCAACTCATCAAAGACAATCACCTAAGATGGAAAAGTGATTCAGTATACACAAAAGTAGCTTTCGTGTTTCTTTAAGTATAATTTGGTTAAGTGATTATACCTGTAATACCAAAGGAGTTGATTATATGATCTTAAGTATTGTAGATTCTAAGTTTATACCTACATTTCTGAACTACAGAGGGTTTTATTAAGTATTTGCATAAAATTCTTTGAAAATGCAAAGAACACTCAGAAAGAAAAAAGGGCACTGAAAACAACATCTGAACCATCTTTGAAGTTTAGACAGTGAAGTTTAGCAACAACACTTTTTAAAATTAAGTTTCAAAACATAATTATTTCAACGGCAATTACCTTACTGTTTGTTAAATTCATACTAACTCTAAATCTCCACTTTTAGAATTAGTAAAAGATAAAACATATTTTTCAATTTCAAGCAATAAATATTCTTAGAAATTGTGTAAAATAATTGAAATCAACTTTATGTTTTGAAAAGTTAAAAAAAAACAGTTAAAACTTTTAAAACCATCTAAAATAATTTAATGCATTTTCCTTGGGAATTTCTAATTGGGAAGGATTTTATTATTTCTATATAATTAGTAATCTGTACTTCCCTCCATATCCATTCCTGAAAATTCTTGGTATCTTAAAATAAAATACCAAAGAAATTCTTGGTATAATTAATTTATAATTAATCTCTGTGTGTGTATGTATGTGTGTGGGGTGAGGAATCTTTATCTTTTATTCCTATTGCCTACTAGAGTCTCTGGCATTTTGTGGGAGATGAATGTTAGTGCTTATTGAATGTTAATGAATTTTTGTTGAAGAAATGAATGACAAGGTCAACTATGTATGGTGAATCACGTAATGTAATAAGGTCAGAGGCTTAGGTGACACTTCAAGAAGGATATCTAGAAGAGAAATTATATAATGAGGAGAGGCAATCTTGCTACAGTTTGGGAGTAGTGTATACCTAGGACAAGGCCTGAAACAGAGGGGGTCTCAGGTAATTAGTGTTGACTGAACCCATAGTTTTGTCCTTTATTTCAATTGATTGCCTGCGGTAAAATAAAATACCTCTTTCCTAGTGTGCGATTCTGTGCATACATTCATGCATGCATGTGTGAAATGGACGGGTAATAGAATTATAGCTCCAGGACTGTGTGTGCATATAGAACAATGTCACAATTTGTTGGAAGGATACACTCATAATTATTTTCTTTTTCTGCCTTGACCTTCTGTCTCCAAACTAATGTTTTTTTTATTGAACAAGTACACATTAGGGGCATAAATTGTGGTCATGTTGTATCTTTGCTACAAAGGATACGTTTTAAAAATATCACTGCAGTGTTAACTCTAAGCGTGCAGGGCTCTTGCATGTTAAATATCATCTCACCAGCCAGAAAGAGACCAAATCAATGATCGCTGATCTGCTCATACAGCAGAAATAGCTTCTCTACTCCATGTAAAATTTAGAACATATTCAAAGCCTAAAAATGTAATAGAATTTTTTTCCTGACATACAATGTTATAAAATTAGTCATAAAATCACAATTATTGTTCCTTCCCTTACAGTGACACATGGGCTTGTCCTTTATACAGCTTTCCCCATGGCAATCAGCATCCTGGGGGCTGTAATCAGGACCAGGTTAGTGCTCTTCAAGCTGACATTTTGGATAACTTCAACTCTAAGAGTCGAAGTCAGAATTTATTGCAAGCACCAGGTATAGCAACCTGTAACTTTGATTAGAACCAAAGTTGAATTTCCTTAACTGTGTGAGGAGGATAAACAACTTCCAGAAGTGAGTTCATCTTCAACATCACCAATCAAAATCTCAACCATAAAAGTCAAAATAGGTTTGATTGCACTGCTGTTTAACTACTGTCAAATAAGAGTATGCATTTCCACAGTTATTTACTTAGAATATACATTGCAGCACCACTTTACTGCAATTAAATTATATTGATAATTCCTTAGAACACATAAAGCTTTACATGTGTCTGATCCTGCATGTGTGTGTCCAAGTGTGTAAGATTTTAATGTTCATATCTATCCTGACAGGAAATTAAGGGAGGCATATTTATTCACATTTCATACAGGAGAAAGTTGATGCTCAGGGTCAAGAACTAATTTAATTGGGCCACATATGGAGTATATGTTGGATCAGAAATGCAACTCTGTCATCTGAATCTGGGTCCAGTGTTCACCCCCTTGTAAAATTTGCTTCCCAGAGCTCACTATTAATTTTTTTTCTCTTTTCAGATCATGTCTGGACTTCGAAGAAAATGCAATATTACATCTCATTCAAATAACTATCTCTTTAAATTGGAGCCCTGGAAGCCAATGAAAACCTAGAATTTTGATTAGAATTTGAGGGAGTTTTGCTACCCAATATAGTTTTACATGTCCCCACAGAAAAGACCATTTAATTACTAAAGCAAATCAATTGCTTTATTTCATAGATTTCAAAAGTGAGGTAACTATAGACCAACTGTGTTTCAGATAACTGTAGTGGATTATTCATATTTTTTAATAAAGACCATTAGCTTAAGTATAGATTTTTTTCATCTCTCTAAAGCTTTCATGTAAATAATTCTCTAAACACTCTTTTTAAAACTTGTGTCTTGATTTGGAGGTTAAAAACACATTTATGATAAACAGGAGGAATTGTGTCAGTGTGCTTTATAGGCAAAGATATGCTACACAGGATAGAGGCATATTGCATAATCAACATAAGCTTTAGTGACAGAGAGCTGAATTTGTCTAAATGCTGTCACCACTGACAACATTTTTTGGTTGAATCCTGTTTTGAACATGATTTATCAGCCACAAAGAGATCACAGGAGACACCCAATTGTTCTCAATAAGACAACATATTTACTGTTTATAAAAGTGACTTCAAATAAGATTGGGCATATCCATCTCATTCTACAGGGAAAATATGATGGGCATAGTTAATTTAAATAATTGTGAGTGCCAGTTTGGAAGCTTCAGTTTTGTTTCCTGGTAGCATTTTTTTAAAATCAGAGAAGGAAGATGTTGTCAGCAATTTAGACCCTGATTTTATTCTATTAACTGAACAAAAGTTAACATTTCAGAGTCTTACACATACAGGGCAAGCAACAAATACTGACTGAATGAACGAATTAGTTGAAATGAATCTTATGAGTGATTTTCCTTTTATATGAGTTATAGAAATAATGGAAGCTTTAGTTGAAACACGTATTATTTTAAAAAAGAGGAAAATATCCAGAGAAGTAGAAAAATAACACTTGTTTTATGTTCTAAAAATATGATTCTCCTTCCACATATATCCCAATATTTGACAATTGCTGCAGGTTTGTATCTGACTTTTCAGATACAAAAGAAAATTAAATCTCATGTTTTATTGGAATGAGAATAATCAGCTATAGATCAATCTCAGCAGCATATTTCACATAATTCATGCTAATAGAACATAAAACTGATACATTAAGTTGTATTCCAAATGCAAAATTGTATATTAAATATGTATTCATTTTGGCTGTAGGCATATTAGTTAAGTGGTTTATATTTAAATCCTTAATGTATGGATTTTAAGATTCCATTTTACTAGTCAGGGTACTAGCAAGCTATACAGTGTGGATAATTGTATACAAGGATTATTCATAAATCTGACAATATCTTCTCACGATACTATATAAAATCATCAGAAGAAAATTGACACAGTGGTATGATTGAATACTCCTGAGAAAAAGCCCTAGCTTTTGAACAAAGGAAGAAAATACAAGGAGGAAAGTTCAATATTTCTAGAATAAGAGAATGTATATATTTTTTCAAGTCACAGAAGAAAGATTAAAAAGCTTTCACTCCAATGACCCACATGATGGGCATGGTAATAAAAAAAAAGGCTTTATCAATATTAGAAAAGAGAAAAGCAATGTGAACAGCCCTGAATGTACTCCATGAGTTCCCAGAGAGAGAGAAAGTAGTCAATCCATCTAAGCCTTTATGGTGCCTCTATCTTCCTCAGATGAACATGGGCCTCATCAAGGGAAGTAGTTTCTAGTCTTGCCTGCTCTGGGTCTCTTAGTCAGGGGTGCCTTATGGAAATCCACATGGAATCTTCTTTCTGTCCCTGGCAAGTGGGAACATTTTTAAATACTGTAAATGCTGCATCTTCTCAATGGCAGACAAATTCTATGTCTGTTTATATATGCCTGTCTTTTCAAACTCTGGCTGTTTTATCATTTCTGTGAAAAGCTGTATTCATTTGGGAACCAGAAATTCCAGTCTATATTCCAGAATTGGTCATGTTCTTGATAATGAGATTATTTTGGTGAAATAATTGATGTGGACCCATATTTTCAAATATGGAAGTCTTCTGAGAATTATTAGTTTCATCTGTTTTTTTTAAGAACATCACTACCACTTTATAATTTTGCGCATTGAGATCAAAGACTTGTTATTGTTTTCTTTATAGCTAATTGTATTACAACTTAGTAGATACATAGAATAATAAAATCTGTGATAGTAATCCTTGGAATCCAAAGGTCAAGAAAGTGTTTTTCTGTATTGCATGTGTCTAATTTGACTCAATAAATAATAAAATATTTCTAAAAGTTATCTTTAAAATACCTATGTGTTTGAAATTATGACGAGTTAAAAATTACCATAAATCCAAAGTTATTGCATGAGGAGAATATTGTAAATAGGAAACAGTATAGTAATAATTGAAAATAGGCATAATTTCCATCCATAAAAAAAGTTGTAGTTTTTGATAACTGAGGGTGAAATTAAAATAAAACAATGTATCTATATAAATGACGATTTTGGGAAAAGAGAAATGGGAGAAGGAGAGAGAGAGTTCTAAATGTATGTGTTTCAATGTTTATGTGCCTTGAAGAGATCATGATAGGTGATTACACCCTTTGGACTTCAGAGGAATGCTCACCAACTTTGACTTGAAGGTGAAAGAGCAGGACACGACTAGAAACTGGATAATCTTAGCATAGGAAATAATTGTAGTTTCCATCAAATGTATTGCTTAGGATAGTCAAGTCAGTCTGTTTCTCTTCTCTACAGGGTCCCAAACATGATTGAGTCTTCTTCTCTACAGGACCCCTAATATAACTGAGGCCCCTCTTTTCCAACAATCGCAGAGTAGAGCACCACACTAGCTGGACCCTAATCAGCATGCCCTCTGTCCTGAAATACTGCATGAGTTATATTCCAGCTGATACCTGTCTTTGTTTTTCTAATATAGAAATATTTCAATGATCAGGGTTTTTAACAGGTTAATTCAGCATCTATTCAATACAGTTGTATGCACAGGCATGCTCACTGATTATATACACATCTTTAATCTCTTAACATGCTCATATTTTGTACTGGGTTTTATATGCTCATCTATGTTGCCTTATTCAATGCTTCCAAATGCCATTCAAATGGGTCTGTGAAAGGCTAAATAATGTTTCCAAATTATACTTCAAAAGTATAAGTGAAATCAGGATCCAGACCACAGTTTGCTGACTCCAAGTCTTTCCACTAAGGATCATAGTCCATATTCTAAAGATATATCTTTATTTATTTAGTGAAATATAGTTGCGTTACAATGTTGTATTAATTTCTGCTGTACAGCAAAGTGACTCAGTTATACAAATATATACATTCTTTTTTCTATTCTTTTCCATTACGGTTTATCCCAGGATATTGAATATAGTTCCCTGTGCTATACAGTAGGACCTCATTTATCCATTCTTTATGTAATAGTTTGCATCTACTAACCCCAAACTGCCAGGCCATCTCTCCTCAACCCCTGCACCCCCTTGGTAACCACAAGTGTATTCTCTAGGTCTGTGAATTTGTCTCTGTTTCATAGGTAGGTTTATTTGTGCCATATTTTAGATTCCCCATCTAAGTCATATCGTATGGTATTTTTTTTCTCTTTTTGACTTACTTCACTTAGCATGATAATCTCTAGTTACATCCATGTTGCTGCAAATGGCATTATTTGTTTTGTTTTTTTTAATGGCTGAGTAGTATTCCATTGTATATATGCACTACATCTTCTTTATCCATTCATCTGTCAATGGACATTTAGGTTGTTTCCATGTCTTGACTATTGTGAATAGTTCTGCTATGAACATAGAGGTGCATGTATTTTTTTGAATTAGAGTTTTGTCTGGTTATATGCCCAGGAGTGGGATTGCTGGATCATATGGTAATTCTATTTTTAGTTTTATGAGGAACCTCCATACTGTCTTCCATAGTGGCTGCACCAATTTACATTCCTACCAACAATATAGGAGGGTTCCCTTTTCTCCACACCCTCTCCAGCATTTGTTATTTGTAGACTATTCAATGATGGCCATTCTGACTGGTGTGAGGTGGTACCTCATTGTAGATTTGATTTGCATTTCTCTAATAATTAGCAATGTTGAGCATCTTTCCATGTGCCTATTGGGCAGCTGTATGTCTTTTTTGGAGAAATGTCTACTTAGGTCTTCCACCCATTTCTCAATTGGGTTGTTTGATTTTTCTTTTCTTGTTGTGGTTGTTGTTGAATTGTATGAGCTGTTTGTATATTTTGGAAATTAAGCACTTGTTGGTTGCATTGTTTGCAAATATTTTCTCCCATTCCATAGGTTGTCTTTTTTCTTATGGTTTCCTTTGCTATGCAAAAGCTTGTAAGTTTGATTAGGTCCCATTTTTAAATTTTTATGTCTATTGCCTTGGGAGACTGACCTAAGAAAACACTGTTATGATTTATGTCAGAGAATGTTTTGCCTATGATCTCTTCCAGGAGTTTTATGGTGTCTTGTCTTATATTTAAGTCTTTAAGTCATTTTGAGTTTATTTTTGTGTATGGTATGAGGGTGTGTTCTAACGTCATTGATATGCATGCTGCTGTCCAACTTTCCCAAAACCACTTTCGGAAGAGACTCTCTTTTCCCCATTGTATATTCTTGCCTCCTTTGTGGAAGATTAATCGACCATAGGTGTGTGGGTTTATTTCTGGGCTCTCTATTCTGTTTTATTGATCTATATGTCTATTTTTACGCCAATACCATGCTGTTTTGATTACTGTGGCTTTGTAATATTTTCTCAAGTCTGGGAGGGCTCTGCCTCCTGCCTTGTTCTTTTTCCTGAGGACTGCTTTGGCAATTCTGGGTCTTTTATTGCTCCATATAAATTTTAGAATTATTTGTTCTAGTTCTATGAAAAATGTCATGGGTAATTTGATAGGGATTGCATTAAATCTGTAGATAGCTTTGGGTAGTATCACCATTTTAACAATATTAATTCTTTCAATCCAAGAGCATGGGATACCTTTTCATTTCTTTGAATCATCTTTAATTTCCTTTATTGATGTTTTATAATTCTCAGCATATAAGTCTTTCACCTCCTTAGTCAGGTTTATTCTAAGTATTCTAATTCTTTTGGTGAGATTTTAAAAGTTATTGTTTGTTTACATTCCTTTTCTGCTATTTCATTGTTAGTGTAAAGAAATGCAACTGATTTCTTTATGTTAATCTTGTATCCTGCTACCTTGCTGAATTCATTTATCAGTTCTAGTAGTTTTTGTGTGGAGTCTTTAGGATTTTCTATATATAGTATAATGTCATCTGCATATGGTGATGATTTTACCTCTTCCCTTCCAATTTGGATACATTTTGTTTCTTTTTCTTGCCTGATTGCTGTGGCTAGGACTTCCAATACTATGTTGACTAGATGAAATGAGAGTGGGCATTCTTGTCCTGTTTTAGAGTTTAGTGGGATTGCTTTCAGCTTTTCACCATTGAGTATTATATTGGCTGTGGGTTTGTCATAAATAGCTTTTATTATGCTGAGGTACATACCCTCTATACCCGCTTTGGTAAGAGTTTTTATCATGAATGGATGTTGAATTTTGTCAAATGCTTTTACTGCACCTATTGAGATAATCATGTGTTTTTTTTCTTTTCTTTTGTTGATATGGTGTGTCAAATTGATTGATTTGTGTATGTTGAACTATCCTTGTGAACTTGGGATGAATCCTACTTGGTCATGGTGTATGATTCTTTATGTGTTGTTGGATTCAGTTTGCTAGTATTTAGTTGGGAATTTTTGCATCTACATTCATCAAAGATATTGGCTTATAATTTTCTTTTTTGGTGGTATCTTTGTCTGATTTTGGTATCAGGGTGATGGTGGCTTCATAGAATGTCTTTGTAGTGTTCTCTCCTTTTCAATCTTCTGCAAGAGTTTGAGAAGGATCAGCAAAAGTTCTTCTTTGTATGTTTGATATGAAGACACATCTTTAGAGCAAAAGTGTTTTGTATGTTCAATTTGTTCTAGATATTACTTAATGTACTGTTAACAGTATTCTTTTTCCAGAGATATCCCTGTCCTATTTTACCTTCTGAAAAAATAGATTCTATTATTTGCCTAAAGTAGTCATTAAACTATGCCCCATCAAAATTATTTAGCTTCTGAGTATATAAGACTCTGCACAATTTATCCTATGAATGAGAGTTATAAATCAAGCTCCAATTGCTTGCTTAGAATACTGTGCTGCACTTGCATGGAACAAACAACACCAGTGCTCTTCAATGGCACATATCTAAACAGTTGGAAAATCATACCAAAGATAAGAAAAGTTTTATGGAGATGAGAAAATTAAATTTAAGGCAACAGACATTTGCTTCTTTTTTTTATTGTGGTAAAATACACATAACACAAAATGGCAACAGACATGTTTTATTCGCTTATCATAATGTCATGTTGTATGCTAGGAGGTGTGTTTAAACAAAAGCAAGATAGGCATGTTTCATCTCAAGAATAATATAGTGTATTCACATATATAACATAAAAATACAAACAATGACTACATTAGTCAAAATGGGTACATAAATCATAACTGCAGGCAAACATTAGGAGCTATCCAGGGTATCATGAATATATTGTCTTTCATCTCTAAAATAATCATGTAAGGTACTCATTTGTTTCCTCATTTTACAGATGACAAAATAGTGACTCAGACAGAATAAATTACTTTTCTGAAGTCACAACCACTAACTCTTTCCACTATATCATGCTCATCTTCTTACATAAATGTAGTTACTGAAAGTCATGATTTGATTACAGTGGCCCACAAATAGTATATCAGAATGGTTCATTGAGAAAGCGATGACAAAAGAAATTGAAAAAAAATTAAAAGCTTTAACCTCCATGTTTCAATACATTATTTTGTTGAGTATTCTATGCTCCTGCCCTACTGTCCAATACTTTCTTTCTTTCGTCCATTGAGAATCATCATTTTTAATATTCCTGAAGAGAATGTGCTACAAATGTGAATACTGAAAGAGGTTGAGGCAACATAAAGATTGAGAACTACAGCTACAGATAAAAAGCCATATACTTAAGAAATACCAGGTAGAGAACAATTAATTCTAAAAATCAAATCGGTTTCCATGAGTCATTCAACTTGCCTGGCTTTTAATTAAACTCAGAGAAGCAAAAGCGTTAATATTATTGACTGTATTTACATATAATTATCAAGTGCCTTAAACAAAAGACTATTCCTTTGGGTCTACCACCCCTTTCAATCAGCTACATCTAGCAGTCAATCAAGCAGTCAGCTGGAGGGAGTAGTTCACCAGTGTTTGGCAGGACTGAAGGAATATGAACAGCAATGAACCATCTTGACATGTATACTTGCTGTTGCTGGATTTGTTTTCAAGTGATGATATTAGAGGGAACTGAGCATTTTGAGTGGGTACAGGCTGTGTCAGCAAAACCGTAAGTAAAACCATAAATGTTCAACTAACAGAGGAAATGCCACATATAAGGCATCATAAATATTTATTCACACAATGAATACATAAATAAATGCTTCGAGAATGTGGAACAAATGTCAATTGTGGGCCATAACTGTGTATGATACTGACACACACATACACATAATTTCTAATAAGTATATCACAATTTATAATATGTATAACATTATAAGTTGATAGATAGCAGAGGGCTTTTCAAAGCTATTTATGACATTTGCTTTTATTTTAGTTTTCTGAGGTTTGCATGCACAGCTTCTGCACAGGGAAGGATTGGGACCACAAAGCCCTCATCTCTTAATACTTAACTTACTCCTGCTTTGGAAGAATGCTTTGCAAACTAAGAATGACAGTCTCCTATGGGTATTTTGCAAGCACAGGTGTGCCCACGCTAAAGCTTGCTGTCAGTACATTTTGGCGGACTCCCAGGGCTGTGTATGTATTCATGTACCTGAACATTCCCGGTAGGAAGAGCTTTTTTTTTTCCCCACAAGAATAGCCCATAGGCTTTGTTGATATCATAGCAGTTTTTTATAATTTTCATTCTGTGAAACTCCTTAGTTATCATCAGATTTAGAGAAAAATTAGAAAAGCCTTTTTTTAAAAAAAAAAAGCATGTGAAATTTTAGTGACTAAAGTGGGGCAATACAGTGAGAAAAAAAAAAAAAAAAAAGGTGAAGAAGAAAAACAAGCCAGGGTCAAGAAATACAAAGAGAACAAATAGGGTTGGTAGTGTGTCAATTACTGTAAATAAAAGTGATAACTGGTAGTAGAGATACAGAAAAGGATGAGAAATATGGCTGAGTTATTGAAATGCTTAAGCCATGCATTTTGGGGAAATATTTCGTTAACAAAATGGGAAATTTTGTGTTTTAAAAGAAGGCTGACATGTATCTCTGTGAAGGAAGGAAAATTACTCTTAGAAGAAAACACTTGTACTGTATTGTTGCTTGGAGAAGGGGAAAGCCCCCTTGTAGGTGTCAGGTGAACAAAGAGAAGTAAAAGAAGTGCCATATTTCTCTGCATAATAACAATTGAGTTTCTGTAGAATATTCCGGAAGTTGTTGAGAAGATGGAAACAAGAAAACGTGGCCCAAAGAGTGAGAGGGGGGCCTCACTGAAATAAAATGGCAGTTTAAATTTCCAATGAGACAGATTAAAGAAGAATTTGGAACATTTAATTTTCTGGTTCCAGTTTATTTCCTTTTGCATGAGTCATAATTACCTCCCACACTTCCTGAACCTTCAAAAAATTCTAGTTCCTCCAGGATCCTGTGTTAGCAGTGTTTTGGGCATTGAAGGAATGGGGCCTCTGTTCTCCAGTAGAGGCAGACTGTAGATAGTAGCCCTGAGAGCTAAAATTGGACTTGGGACCTGGCAAGCCGAAGAGAATCTTCCTCCCTGTTTCTACTTGAACCTTCAAAAAAATACTGGGGGGGATTCCCTGGTGGCACAGTGGTTGAGAGTCCGCCTGCCAATGCAGGGGACACAGGTTCGTGCCCCGGTCCGGGAAGATCCCACATGCTGTGGAGTGGCTAGGCCCGTGAGCCATGGCGGCTGAGCCTGCACGTCCGGAGCCTGTGCTCTGCAACAGGAGAGGCCACAACAGTTAGAGGCCCGCGTACCGCAAAAAAAAAGAAAAAAAATACTGGGACAGCACTTTTCTTCCCAAACTGCATGGGATGGGAGCTTCAGCCATTTATGTAAAAATTAAAAGACAGGCTTATTGCGAAAGTTGTAAGAGTTAGGTACATAAGACCAAAGAAAATGAGAGGAAAAAATAAATATTCTCAAGACTACAACTTCATTATTCTTTTCTGATTCAGACACTCAACCTGTCTAAATTCAATAAGAGGAAAATGTTTGAAAAATGAAATAATTATGGTAAATTATGGTAATAACATAAAATGAGAGTTATATTAGAAACTCATGTTATTTTGGAAACCACCCTCCATGAATTACATTATATTTCTATAAATATAGTGTTCTCATGTGTATGTCACACAATGTACGAATCATTATGGAAGATATAAAGATGAGTAATGGAAATTCTCAAGGAGTTTGCATTCTAGGAATTCATTTTTCAACTATATGCATATTAAATATGTTGCTTTTATTTGTCAGGAATAGTTTTCTTCGTGATCTTGCAACTCACTAATGACATTTTTTATGATGTCCCCACAAATACTTAGTTTTCTAACAGCAGTTAGATACTAATTTTCCGTCATCCATTTGAGAAAGATCCTAAACTATAAGGTTACATGACTGACAGAAATACAAAAATTTAAAAAGGCTGTTTATAGAAGACCAAAAATGAGGCACACATTAGAAAGTGTAATAAAAATAACAATTACATAAAATCAAATTCGCAATCAAAAAAATCATGTTTTTCTACAGAACTTTTATAGACATAATTTTGTAGTTAAATTTAGATAATATATCTCCTGAGTAAAGAAAGTTAGAAACATATTTCCAAGTGTAAGTCACTATGTGGGATTTGGTTTGAAGGGCAACAAAAACATAGTCGTGTCCACATCTTAAAGGAGCTGTCATAACATCACTTATGTGTAAAATCTAAAAACATTAAACTTGTAAAAAACAGGGAGTAAAATGGTGGTTACCAGGGGATGGAGGGGCTGAGGGGATAAGAGTGATGGTCTTTACGGGCACAAACTTGTAAAAAGTAGTAAATAAGCCCTAGAAATCCAATGCACAGTATAGTGGATATAGATAATCCTGTACCATACTTATGTAATGTGATATCACTACATTAGCAATCATATAATAATAGATACTAGATTGATAGATAGATAGAAAGAAAGAAATAATATCATAATTCAGTCTAGATTTTATTTTAAATATCTAAGATATTTGATTAGGAGAAAGTCTAAGGAAGCCAACATGATTGCAGTACGTTTCAGGGGAAAAAAATAGCCTCTTAGAATAAATATAAATATACGGAGAAAAATTGAATTGCTTGGTGACTGCATTCCACAGATGATGCTTAATCAGGTTTAAAGACTAAACAATACAATTGGAATATTTCCTGTCATCCATCTATTCAGTATTCAAAAATTAATTATCATGCAGCTAATAGGACTCAAGATACCAATGTATTAATTCCTATCATTTTCTGTGACAGTCGCTATTGAGGAGCAGGATACACAGAGTGAAGTACAAAAGAAGATAAATCTATGTTTTTGTTTTTGTTTTGTTTTGTTTTACCAGGAAGAAATAGTATAAAACATGTTCTAATTAAACAACAGTGATTCTTATCATTTCCTATCACTTCTATTTTACAGTCAGTGAAATTATTGTTTTCCCTTCCTGGTAACAGCTAGTAAACTTTGTTACAAGAAGTTGATATTTGTGAAAAGGCAGATTCAATTGGTTTCATTTCTTTGTTTGCTTGTTCAATAGCTTTATTTAAGTTTAATTTACATACTATGAAATTCACTTAAGTGTCCAATTTAAGCCCATTCAATTATATGAATCCATCTAAGGCTAAAACAAACAGTTTAACTGACTAACACAGAACACTAATCTTTAATTTTGTTTCATAGACTATACCCATAGCAATTCAATTCAATAGATATTATCAATTTTATTCATGTCATAGGACATGTTGATATCCTTGCTATGGAGAAGGAGAGTTATCGGACATCTATAGTGTCTTTAATATACATCTATAGAGTCTTTAATATACTTTGTTACTTCGGGCTTCACTGGTGGCGCAGTGGTTGAGAGTCCGCCTGTCGAGGCCGGGGACACGGGTTCGTGCCCCGGTCCGGGAGGATCCCACATGCCGCGGAGCAGCTGGGCCCGTGAGCCATGGCCGCTGAGCCTGCGTGTCCGGAGCCTGTGCTCCGCAACGGGAGAGGCCACAACAGTGAGAGACCCGCACCACAAAATAAAATAAAATAAAATACAGCATTGTTTCTCATAATCAAAAAAAAAAAAAAATACTTTGCTAGTTCAAGATGACAGTAATTTTCTTTTTTCAAATATGCATTCTCAATGGAGTATCAGAGAAAACTGCCTTTGGTTCTATTCTCTGATGTCACAAATATCAACTTTTAGTATAACTTTTGATATTTAACTTAAGGCAGTATGACAAATTTCCTTTTCCAGTTTAGTACTGGTACGAGAACTGTAAAATGGCTACTCATACACAGAGAGCAGGGTGCTCTCTGTGGATCATGGATTTTGGATTGACAGGAATGAATGTCATCTCAGGGAGCCCGCTCTACACCTGCCTGGGCAGTGCATTGTGCTATCAAGGTGATTTATCGTCCTGCAAAACACATTTCACAAAGATCCAGCTATCAGCATTGAATGTGCCTGTACATAAAAATAACATATCCAGAGTGACAACCCTGCCAGCCTCTTGTTCAGCAATGTTTTGCATGTAATTTTTATCTTGTGTACTTGTTGCATGATCAAAAAATTGCTACCGTACTGCCAACAATTACGTTTGTTTGTTTTTTTAACATCTTTATTGGAGTATAAGTGCTTTACAATGTTGTGTTTGTTTCTGCTATATAACAAAGTGAGTCAGCTATATGTATACATATATACCCATATACATATACATATATACTCTTGTGTCTCCTTCCCACCCTCCCTATCCCACCCTTCTAGGTGGTCACAAAGCACCAAGCTGATCTCCCTGTGCTATGTGGCTGCTTCCCACTAGCTATCTATTTTACATTTGGTAGGTATATATGTCAATTCTACTTAAATCTAGAAGATTGAAAGACCAAAAGAGGAAGCACTGGCACCTGTATAGAGATAACAAAACTTTCCTTAAAACCCCCAGGCGTCTTTCCTTTATATCTCACTGACCAGAACTGAGTCACAGAGGCTGTGGGGAGGCTAGGAAATCTAATTTTTTAACTGAGTTATGTCACTACACAGAAAATCAGAGTTCTGATAGGATCAGCAAAGTAAGAAATCAGTATTGAGTGGACAACCACTTGTGTCTACCATAGTGCGTTAACCATTTCTTAAATGCTATATAAAATGGACTTCTTGTGTTGTTAATCCCCATACACTCTGTTGCAGTTCAGGAACTCTATAGAATTCTTTCCTAAAGAAGACAAAGTATGACAATATTTCTTTCAGCAAATTGATGATATGACACAGCTTTGAATTACTGCATTGCATTTTTCTCTAAGAGAGGCGAATTTTTTAGGATTGGGATTACCAATTAATATTTTTGTGTGTTAGGTACTCAATCATAGGAAAATTATTTGAAAATTTTTGTGCATGCAATTATTATTATTGCTATTATATGAATTAGGGATGGACTATGAAGGAGAAAAACTGACAAAACATATTCTACTGTGGAATACTCTACCTTCTACAGATATTGTGGGCCATAATTAAATGTTTTAACTTCTTAGTTATTAATAAATATAAAATACTGTTATGGGGAAAAACAGTGTACAAGTAGATTTTCATACAGAATTATGAAAAATTAATATTGAAATCTATAAAACATTTAAAGAGGCTTTACATCTTTTAAACAAACATATATAATGATCTTCTACAAACATTTTTTGTTCATTTTTGAAATGAAATACATTTGAAGTTAAATACTGAGGTTAAATACAACCAAAATTGTTGATGTATTTAATTACATCATGCAGACTGAAGAATGCTACAAACTTTGTTTTCAGTTACACCCTAGGAAATGCATTGAGGCCCTCCACCAAGTGCTTTTTTAATAGATGATTGATTTCTACTACAAGAAGTTAAGATAAGCTCATTTTTGAGAATCAAAGCTATTATTGGTTAAGACCTAAGCATTAAAGACAATTACTTCATAGTAAGCATGCCACTTTGCCTCATCTAGAGACACTATTCTGAGTTGGGACAGTCATATTTAAACTAAAAGGCTAGTTATTTTGCCTAATTTATTTCCCTTTAAATTACCATTCCACATTTTCTAAAAGCATTTTTCTCTTATTAATAATATTTATAGGGGAGACCTTCAAGATGGTAGAGGAGTAAGATGTGGAGATCAACTTTCTCCCCACAAATATATCAAAAATTCAATTACATGTGGAACAACTCCTACAGAACACCTACTGAATGCTGGCAGAAGACCTCAGGCTTCCCAAAAGGCAAGAAACTCCCCACATACCTGGGTAGGGCAAAAGAATAAAAGGAAAAACAGAGACAAAAGAATAGAGACGGGACCTGCACCTCTGGGAGGGAGCTGTGAAGGAGGAAAAGTTTCCACACACTGGGAAGCCCCTTCACTGGCAGAGACAGGGGTTGGGTTTGGGGGGGGAAGCTTCAGAGCCATGGAGGAGAGTGCAACGACAGGGGTGCGGAGGGCAAAGCAGAGAGATTCCCACACAGAGGATCGGTGCCGACCAGCACTCACCAGCCCAAGAGGCTTGTCTGCTCATCCGCCATGATGGGCGGGGCTGGGAGCTGAGGCTTGGGCTTTGGAGGTCAGATCCCAGGGAGAGGACGGGGGTTGGCTGCATGAACACAGCCTGAAGGGGGCTAGTGCCCCACAGCGAGCCGGGAGGGAGTCTGGGAAAAAGTCTGGAGCTGCCTAAAAGGCAAGAGACCATTGTTTCAGGGTGTGCGAGGAAAGGAGATTCCTTCCCTGTCTCCCCACAGAAGGCAGAGCACCACCTAAATGAGCTCCAGAGAAGGGTGTGAGCCATGGCTATCAGCTTCGACCCCAGAGACGAGCATGGAATGCTAACACTGCTGCTGCAGCCACCAAGAATCCTGTGTGCAAGCACAGGTCACTAGCCACACCTCCCCTTCCAGGAGCCAGTGCACCCCGCCACTGCCAGGGTCCCATGATCCGGGGACAACTTCCCCGGGAGAACACACAGTGTACTGCAAGCTGTTGTAACGTCATGTTGGCCTCTGCTGCTGCAGGCTTGCCCCACATTCCAATTATGACTAGAGTACCCTTCCCTCTCCCCAGCCTGAGTGAGCCAGAGCCCCCCCACACTCCTTTAATGCCCTCCTGTCTGGGCAGGAAACAGACACCCCCAGGTGACTGACATGCATAAGCAGGGCCAATCCAAAGCTGAACCCCAGGGGCTGTGCAAACAAAAAGGAGAAAGGGAAATTTCTCCCAGCAGCTTCAGGAGTATCAGATTAAAACCCCACAATCAACTTAGTGAACCCTGCATTTGTGGAATACCTGAATATACAATGAATTTTCCCAAAATGGAAGTGGTAGACTTTGGGAGCAACTGTAGACTTGGAGTTTGCTTGCTGTCTCTGATTTGTTTCCGGTTTTTATGTTTATCTTAGTTTAGTTTTTAGTACTTGTTATCACTGGTGGGTTTGATTATTGGTTTGGTTGCTCTCTTCTTTTTTCAAATTTTTTTATTTTTTTAAATTTTATTATTTTTTTCCTTTTTTCTCTTTTTGTGAGTGTGCATATGTATGCTTTTTTGTGTGATTTTTTTCTCTTTAGGTTTGCTTTTACCATTTGTTCTGGGGTTCTGACTGTTCATTTTTTTGTTGTTTGTTTGTTTTCTTCTTATGAGTGTGTGTGTGCGTGGTTCATTTTGTGATTTTTGTCTGTTTAGTTATGCTTTTACCATTTGGTTTGGGACCTTATGTGTTCTTTTTCTTTTATTTTCTTTTCTTCTTTTTCCTCTGAGCCGTGTGGCTGGAAGGGTCTTAGTGTCTGGCTGGGTGTCAGGGTTGAGCCTCTGAGGTGGGACAGCCAAGTCCAGGACATTGGACCATCAGAGACCACCAGGCGCCATGTAATATCAGTCAGAGAGAGCTCTCTCAGAGATCTCCATCTCAACACTAAGACTCAGCACCAGCCAATGGCCAGGATGCTCTAGTGCTGGATGCTCCATGCTAAACTAGCAATATAGGAACACAAGCCCACCCATTAGTAGAGAGGCTGCCTAAAGTCATACTAAGTTTACAAACATCCCAAAAAACACCACCGGACGTGGCCATGCCCAACAGAAGGACAAGATTCAGCACCACCCACCAGAACACAGACACCAGCCCTCTCCACCAGGAAGCCTGCACAAGCCACTGAACCAACCTCACCCACTAGGGCAGACACCATAAACAACACAAACTACGAACCTGCAGCCTGAGAAAAGGAGACCACAAACACAGTAAGTTATGCAAAATGAGAAGACAGAGAAATATGAGGCAGATGAAGGAGCAAAGTAAAAACCCACCAAACCAAACAAATGAAGAGGAAATAAGCAGTCTACTTGAAAAAGAATTCAAAGTAATGATAGTAAAGATGATCCAAAATCTTGGAAATAGAATGGAGAAAATACAAGAAACGCTTAACAAGGACCTAGAAGAACTAAAGAGCAAACAATGATGAACGACATAATAAATGAAATTAAAATTTCTCTAGAAGGAATCAATAGTGGAATAATTGAGGCAGAAGAGTGACCTGGAAGACAAAATAGTGGAAATAAGAGCCTCAGAGCAGAATAAAGAAAAAAAGAATGGAAAGAATTGAGGACAGTCTCAGAGACCTCTGGGACAACGTTAAATGCATGAACATTCGAATTATAGGGGTCCCAGAAAAAGAATAGAAAAAGAAAGGGACTGAGAAAATATTTGAAGAGATTATAGTTGAAAACTTCCCAAACATGGGAAATAGTTAATCAACTCCAGGAAGCAGAGCGTCCCATACAGAATAAATCCAAGGAGAAATATGCTGAGACACATATTAATCAAACTATCAAAAATTAATACAAAGAAAAAATATTAAAAGCAGCAAGGGAAAAGCAACAAATAACATACAAGGGAATCCTCATAAGGTTAACAGCAGATCTTTCAGCAGAAACGCTGCAAGCCAGAAGGGAGTGGGAGGACATATTTAAAGTGATGAAAGGGAAAAACATACAACCAAGATTACTCTACCCAACAAGAATCTCATTCAGATTCGACAGAGAAATTAAAACCTTTACAGACAAGCAAAAGTTAAGAGAATTCAGCACCACCAAACCAGCTTTACAGTAAATGCTAAAGGAACTTCTCTAGGCAGGAAACACAAAAGAAGGAAAAGACCTTTAATAACAAACCCAAAACAATTAAGAAAATGGTAATAGGAACATACTTATCGATAATTACATTAAATGTAAATGGATTAAATGCTCCAACCAAAAGACAAACACTGGCTGAATGGATACAAAAACAAAACATGTATATATGCTGTCTACAAAAGACTCACTTCAGACATAGGGGCAGACTGAAACTGAGGAGATGGAAAAAAGATATTCCATGCAAACGGAAATCAAAAGAAAGCTGGAGTGGCAATTCTCATATCACACAAAATAGACTGTAAAATAAAGATTATTACAAGAGACAAAGAAGGACATTACATAATGATCAAGGGGTCATTCCAAGAAAAAGATATAACAATTGTAAATATTGTTTACAATTACAATGCACCCAACATAGAAGCACTTCAATACATAAGACAAATGCTAACAGCCATAAAAGGGGAAATTGACAGTAACACAGGGAACTTTAACACCCCACTTTCACCAACGGACAGATCATCCAAAATGAAAATAAATAAGGAAACATAGGCTTTAAATGACACATTAAACAAGATGGATTTAACTGATATTTATAGGAGATTCCATATAAAAACAACACAATACACTTTCTTCTCAAGTGCTCATGGAACATTCTCCAGGATAGATCATATATTGGGTCACAAATCAAGCCTTGGTAAATTTAAGAAAATTGAAATTGTATCAAGTATCTTTCCTGACCACAACACTATGAGACCAGATAGCAATTACAGGAAAAAACAATGTAAAACATAGAAACACATGGAGGCTAAACAATATGCTACTAAATAACCAAGGGATCATGAAGAAATCAAAGAGGAAATCAGTGAACACCTAGAAACAAATGACAAAGAAAACACGAAGACCCAAAACATATGGGATGTAGCAAAAGCAGTTCTAAGAGGGAAGTTTAGAGCAATACAATCCTACCTCAAGAAACAAGAAACACCTCAAATAAACAACCTACCCTTACACCTAAAGCAATTAGAGGAAGAAGAACAACAACAACAAAAAAAAATGAAGTTAACAGAAGGAAAGAAATCATAAAGATCAGATCAGAGATAAATGAAAAAGAATTGAAGGAAATGACAGCAAAGATCAACAAAACTAAAAGCTGGTTCTTTGGGAAGATCAACAAAATTGATAAACCATTAGCCAGACCCATCAAGAAAAGAAGGGAGAAGACTTAAATCAACAGAATTAGAAATGAAAAAGAAGTAACAACTGACACTGCAGAAATCTAAAGGATCATGATAGATTACTAGAAGCAACTATATACCAATACAATGGATAACCTGGTTGAAATGGACAAATTCTTAGAAAAGTAGAACCTTTTAAAACTGAACCAGGAGGAAATAGAAAATATGAACAGACAAACCACAAGCACTAATAATAAGACTGTGATGAAAAATCTTCAAACAAATGCCCAGGGAAAGATGCCTTCACAGGTAAATTCTATCAAACATTTAGAGAAGAGCTTACACCTACCCTTCTCAAACTCTTCAAAAATATAGCAGAGGGAGGGACACTTCCAAACTCATTCTACCATGCTACCATCACGATGATGCCAAAACCAGACAAAGATGCCACAAAAAAAGAAAACTACAGGCCAATATCACTGATGAACATAGATGTAAAAATCCTCAACAAAATACTAGCAAACAGAATCCAACAGCACATTAAACAGATCATACACCATGATCAAGTAGGGTTTATCCTAGGAATGCAAGGACTCTTCAATATATGAAAATCAATCAATGTAATATACCATATTAACAAAATGAAGGACAAAACCACATGATAATCTCAACAGATGCATAAAAAACTTTTGACAAAATTAAACACACATTTATGATGAAAACTCTCCAGAAAGTAGGGATAGAAGGAAATTACCTCAACATAATAAAGGCCTTTATGACAAACCCACAGCCAACATCATTCTCAATGGTGAAAAGCTGAAACCATTTCCACTAAGATCAGGAAGAAGAAAGGGTTGCCCATTCTCACCACTATTATTCAACACAGTTTTGGAAGTGTTAGCCATGGCAATCAGAGAAGAAAAGGAAATAAAAGGAATCTAAATCAGAAAAGAAGAAGTAAAAGTGACACTGTTTGCAGATGATATGATACTATACATAAAGATTCCTAAAGATGCTACCAGAAAACTACTAGAGATGATCAATGAATTAGGTAATGTAGCAGGAGACATAGTTAAAACACATATATCTCTTTCCTTCCTATACACTAACGATGAAAAATCTGAAAGAGAAATTAAGGAAACACTCCCATTTACCATTGCAACAAAAAGAATAAAATACCTATGAATAAACCTACCTAAGGACACAAAAGACCTGTATGCAGAAAATTATAAGACCCTGGAGAGATATACCATATTCTTGGATGGGAAGAGTCAACATTGTGAAAATGACTATACTACCCAAAGCAATCTACAGATTCAGTAGATTCCTATCAAAATACTATAGGCATTTTTCACAGAACTAGAACTAAAAATTTTATAGTTTGTATGTAAACACAAAAGGCCCTGAATAGCCAAAGCAATCATGAGAAAGAAAAACTGAGCTGGAAGAATCAGGCTCCCTGACTTCAGACTATACTACAAAGCTACAGTAATCAACACAGTATGGTTCTGGCACCAAAACAGAAATACAGATCAATGGAACAGGATAGAAAGCCCAGAGATAAACCCACGCACATATGGTCACCTTATCTTTGACAAAGGAGGTAAGAATATACAGTGGAGAAAAGACAGCCTCTTCAATAAGTAGTGCTGGGAAAATTGGACAGTTACATGTAAAATAATGAAGTTAGAACACTCCTTTACACCATACACAAAAATAAACTCAAAATGGATTAAAGACCTAAATGTAAGGCCAGACACTATAAAACTCTTAGAGGAAAACATAGGCAGAACACTCTATGACATAAATCACAGCAAGATCTTTTTTGACCCACCTCCTAGAGAAAAGGATATAAAAACAAAAATAAACAAATGGGACCTAATGAAACTTAAAAACTTTTGCACAGCCAAGGAAACCATAAACAAGATGAAAAGACAAACCTCAGAATGGGAGAAAATATTTGCAAATGAAGCAACTGACAAAGGATTAATCTCCAAAATATACAAGCAGCTCACGCAGCTCAATATCAAAAAAATCAAACAACCCAATCCAAACATGGGCAGAAGACCTAAATAGATACTTCTCCAAAGAAGATATACACATTGCCAACAAACACATGAAAGGATGCTCAACATCACTAATCATTAGTGAAATGCAAATCAAAACCACAATAAGGTATCTTCTCACACTGGTCAGAATGGCCATCATCAAAAAATCTACAAACAATAAAAGCTGGAGAGGATGTGGAGATAAGGAAACCCTCTTGCACTGTTGGTGGGAATGTAAATTGATATAGCCACTATGGAGAACAGTATGGAGGTCCCTTAAAAAACTAAAAATAGAACTACCATATGACCCAGCAATCCCACTACTGGGCATATACCCAGAGAAAACCATAATCCTAAAAAGAGATATGTACCACGATATTCACTGCAACAGTATTTACAATAGCTGGGACATGGAAGCAACCTAAGTGTCCATCGACAGATGAATGGATAAAGAAGATGTGGCACATGTATACAATGGAATATTACTCAGCCATAAAAAGAAACGAAATTGAGTTATTTGTAGTAAGGTGGATGGACCTAGAGTCTGTCATACAGAGTAAAGTAAGTCAGAAAGAGAGAAACAAATACTGTATGCTAAGACATATATAAGAATCTAAAGAAAATGCTTCTGATGAACCTAGGGGCAGGACAGGTATAAAGATGCAAACATAGAGACTGGACTTGAGGATATGGGGAGGGGGAAGGGTAAGCTGGACCAAAGTGAGAGAGTAGCATTGACATATATGCACCAAAAAATGTAAAATCGTTAGTGGGAAGCAGCTGCATAGCACAGGGATGTCAGTTCAGTGCTTTGTGACCACCTAGTGGGGTAGGATAGGGAGGGTGGGAAGGAGGCTCAACAGGGAACGGATATGGGGATATATGTATACACATAGCTGATTCACAGCAGAAACTAACATAACATTGTAAATCAGTTATACTCCAAGAAAGATGTTAAAAAAAAAAAAAAAAAAAATAAGATTAATCATTTCAGTGGAAAATTAAAATTGATAAAAAAGGAAATTTTAAAACTAAATAAAGGGCTTCCCTGGTGGTGCAGTGGTTGAGAGTCCACCTGCTGATGCAGGGGACACAGGTTAGTGCCCTGGTCCGGGAGGATCCCACGTGCCACAGAGTGGCTGGGCCCGTGAGCCATGGCCACTGGGCCTGCGCATCTGGAGCCTGTGCTCTGCAGTGGGAGAGGCCACAGCAGTGAGAGGCCCACAAACCGCAAAAAAAAAAAAAAAAAGAAACTAAATAAAAAAGTTACAATAAGCAAGAAAAAATAATATTTATAAAGACAACTTTCTTTGAAAATTCAGAAAAGGAATTTACATAAGATTTAATAGTGGAACTCATTTTTTAAAATTTTGTGTGGTTATTTGGACTAAAATAATTCTTCCAAATGAAATCTTTTTTTTTTTTTCTACTTTAGATGGACTCTTTCAAACTCATCATGGTGAACTATATAGTAATTTTGGAAATTCTTGTCAATGTTAAAGGAAAGATAGCAAAATGAGAGAACCTTACTGAGTACCTATGTTTTTCCAGTGACTGGATAAAGTAAGAGCATTGTATTACCCTTCTCACTGGAATTGGCATTTTCATTATAAATATACATACAAGGAAACTAGAATATAAAATTTAAGTAGCTTGATAAATTTACTATGGTACTAAGTACATCCTAAGATTTGAACATGAAGTATTCCCAAGTCACTTTGGAATAACCCTTGGTATTTTGGAAAAATAATAAATATGAATTACTTCACTATACTAATTAAACTATAACATGACTAAATATTTGTTTTCATAGGAAGGCCAAATAAGTATTCCTTTATTATATTTACAATAATGCCTTTTAAAAATAAGTAGTAATATTATTTGTGCCTTTAGAACCAATAGGCATCGATAGGTGTAGTGCATTTTATTTGATGTCAACTGCCCTATTCCCTGTGGAATGTATGTCATTAATGCAGAAAGGTTTGACAGACAAGAGATTTGAAGCCCAATGTCTACCCCTTTTTAACATCATGTCCTAGAAACATTCAAGTACTAAAGTGAACTAGAAGTGTTGAAAAAAATCTGGTATGTTCTTTGTATCAATATATAATTAAAAGGTAGCCTTTCTAGTCTTACTATTCTTATGTATCTGAAAATTAAATGTAGAATTTATCAACAGAAATGTTTTAAGCTACTATATTTTCTAATTAAATATTCATTTTAAATAAGTAAAAATTAATAAAGATCATATGAAAAATGATTCACAATTTAAAATATAAGTTCATCTATATTAAACTGCATAAATGTGTCAATAGTCTTTATTAGGTGTGTGGCAGAAAACCACTATTAGTGCCATTTATACAGAATCCAACATTGACTCTCACTGATTTATGTTTCATATTAATTATGGTCAAAAGGGCTGGTATTCACCTCTGCTAGCACTGTAAACAGTTGTAAATAAAGAATAAATAGGATTTTGTAAACCTGCATACCCTTGTTTTCCCTGACATCAGGTTTTAATCCAGGTTTTCATGTTTCCTGAATTGACCATAAAGAAGATTCGACACATTTCCGTGTGAAATAGGTACAGGCATACTTTAACATATATGTACCAGCTAAAATAACAAGAAGTAATTCATAAGTTGTGGACTATAAAACAACTAGTGGAGAAAATCATCAAGTGACTATAAATACCATGACCATTAAAAGATATGCATTCTCCTTTAAAAACCTCATACTTGCCCTTTGTGAATCCTCCATTCTAAGACCCTGGAAAGAAACATGGTAGGTTTCTGGTTTTGTCTTCGACCTAAGTCAAGGGAAGTAGTTATTTTATAGCAACTCAATCAGCAAGCTTCTATTATCACCTCCTGACCCAAATTTTGTAGTTTCTAAAGAAGCAAAGAGTTCTTGTACATATAAATTTATTTTTAAAGCAGTTGACAGTGTATTAACTGGAGTACGATTGAGATTTGTGTTGTGTTAATAAACAACCATAAGCTCAGATTTCTCTTCACTTCAGTTCTCTGACCACTTCATATGGCTTTCTTACTCAGCTGCCTTCCTCAAAATAACTTGCTTAGGATTAGTAGTTTTCATGAACATTAAAATGTTTCCTCCATATAATAACTCTAAAAGTGTTTTCTTGCTGAATTAAAATGAATATATTTAAGTATAATTATCCTCATAAAGCCTACATTAACACGATTTCTACATGAGTCTGGCTGGAAATATTATATGTCTTTTACAATTCATTGTCATCTCAGTTATTTTTTCATAGCCTTCTGAATCTTTCAAATAGTAGTTAATGTTAAATCACTCATTAATGGGTATTCCTCTTTTGTTGTTATACATTAAGTAAACATCATGAAATCGTTTCTGCAACAAAACTTATTTGAAACAATAAATTATTCACAAGATTTATGTTTCATCATATTGATTAATGGGATTCCAGTAGAAAACAGTACATACCTTATTAAACAAATTGTGTATAGTATAGTGACTCAAGAGCCACAAAATTATTTTCTCTGGATACAGTAATTCATACATAGTTAATATAATAGGAAGCAAGTCCTCATTGGCAGCTTGTCATTGGAAAATTAGGTTAAGTACCAAGATGTACCTTTTAACATGATGGAAACAAGGCAATCCAAAGTCCTGATCTTAACCATAATCACTCACAACTCTATTTAGGCACAAAAATTCTGATTTATTATAATTTGTCTTCATCGAAAGTACTAATTGGAAACGTTACCATATAGTCATGTTAAATGAAAGGATAGAATTAAAGTATTACTATTAAAATGTACATTTTTAAGTAACTACTATCCCAACATTTATTATATAACATCTCATCTATAGCAACTGATTCCTTAGTTCTAAGTATGTTTGTATTTTATTCCAGTTATTTAAGGCACAATTTTCACTAAATTCATTAGTTCTAAGGATGTTTAATTGCATTGTAAGAGGTCTTTTAAGCTTAAATTACCAAAAAAGTCTTAGCTTTGAAGAGAATACTCAGCATTTTGTTTTCTAATCACTCTTAGCACTTTCTACAGACAGCAGGCTAAGAGATTTGCATATTTAAACAATCTTTGTAGTAGAGCATATATCCGTAGACTCCCATGATGCTTCAGACAATACAATATTGAAATTAAAACATATCAACATGGAGGCATACACTTCATTCAATAAATCATTTTGCTTAAAGAAAGGAAGAAAAAATTGTAGGAGCAAAGATCATTTCAAAAGAGCAGTACCTGAATAGCAGCCTATTTATATTTAAGATAATTATTTTTGTTTCCTGAAGTACTTAATTAACCCATAATAAATATGTACAACCAAATGCAATTTTTATTTGAATATTGTGCTTGATGTATTTGCTTCACTAAAACACAAGCTACAGCAGAGTCTAACACTAGTCAAATCTTGTCCTCAGTGGCCTGCTTTCCTTGTCCAAAGTAAATATGCATGCACACACACACACACCTACCTGCATGTGCTCACACCAACACATGCAAACACTCAGACAGATAACTCAAACATACACTAACACACAGAATTTGGTATTTGGTATTAAATAAGATCAAGAAGTGTGTGGAAAGTTTTAAAATCCATATAAGATGTCTATACCCTAACCATGTTCTATTAAGTAAATATAATATTTATGTAAAAATAAAAATTTGGCTTTCTATAAGGACAGTTGAGTAAATTGAGGTATATGTGCATGTGTGTGCATGCATGAACATGTGTTTGTGAAATCCTAAAACAAGGTAACTGGAACGGTCTCCTCATTTCTTTCCTTCAGGAAGATGCATATTTAAAGTGAGAAATACACATCTTTCATATATAAAAGAACAATGGTTATTGGGAAAGTACCACAAAATGAGCAATGCTATTGTCAAATAATGATTTGGCTTAAGATTTTCTATCACTACAATGGCTACCATATTACAATATGTAAGTGCGTTAAATCAACATTTTGTACCCCTTAAATTTACAGTGTTATATGTCAAATACACTGCAATAAAAAATATTTTCGATTAATTTAAAAGTCTTCTACCAGAACAACATGTACATATATATATGTATATATATGTATATGCATATATATACATGTATATATGTATATATATATACATATATAGAGAGAGAGATATAATTTTTGTCCCAGAATTTTGATTATTCAGTTAATAAACAGTTTTATTTCTAACTATTCAGTAATAGCTTAGTACTACAAGAACTTATATATCTCATATTCACTTTAGGTCACATTATGTTATTTATTTTTATTATCTCTCAATTCTTATTTTTTATTTCACTTAATTAAATATTATAATTAATTTTATAATTGTAATGCATATAATATGTGGATATATATGTGTATATTCTTCATTTACATATCTATACACCTTTTTCATTCTTTTCTTCTTAAACTATAGAAATATAAGGGCTTAAGCAGTATGTCTGAGATCTCTTCCTGCCCAGTGTACTTTCTGTTGTAGTGCACCAGGGAAAGAGAGAAGGCACCTTCTTGTAAACATGAAAATGACAATCCTCCTAGCAATCTAATAGCATTAACTATTGGAGTATGATTGTCCATAGCATCATTTCAGCTGATGTACCTCACTGCCTGCGACAATGGTTAATAAACTGTAATCTGTAGACTTACTGAGCAGGGTTCCCTGAAAAATTGTTGTATGCTATGTAACAATATGAGGATAAGGGGATGTTTATGACCAAATATGACTCTTCTGTGTTAGTTATGTGGCAGTGCCCTTTACTTGAAGATCTCACATGTTAACTTGATTCAGAATTCATCTCACGTGACCAGAAAGGACCCAGGAAGCTGCTGGAATATCCTGGACCTCTCTCTGCTCCATCTGTGTCTCCTGATTATGTACGTTCTTGAAACTGTTAAACTTGAAACACTTCATACTGAACATTTAGCTACATTAAAAATGGGTTTAGGGCTTCCCTGGTGGCGCAGTGGTTGAGAGTCTGCCTGCCGATGCAGGGGACAAGGGTTCGTGCCCCAGTCCGGAAAGATCCCACATGCCGCGGAGCGGCTAGGCCCGTGAGCCATGGCCGCTGAGCCTGCGCGTCCGGAGCCTGTGCTCCGCAACGGGAGAGGCCACAACAGTGAGAGGCCCACGTACCGCAAAAAAAAAAAAAAAAAAAAATGGGTTTATATTTAGCTTTAGCCAAGTTTCTATTTACAAATTGTTTGTCAATAAGGCCATGAGTTTTTGTGGTTTTTAGGCTACGCTACTATAACATAGCCCTAAAATGAATTTTTGAGTATCCTTCATTTTCATTTTGGCATCACATAATATAATATGATATAATTATTTTGGCTACAGAAAAGAGAAGAGGTGAAGCAGAATTCACATTTTTCCTTAACAAATGCTTGTATGTGTTTGGCTTTATTCTCAGTTAATTTGTTTTACATAACACAATACTTGAGGGCTGAAGCATTATGTAACCTCTGTTTTAAATAGACAGCATTTATTTAAATGTCACAGAAATATGCAAATATAAGAAGCATTTTACTGGTATGGATATAAATGATGGATAATCAAATATTAAGAAGAGCAGTTAATTTATCTTCAATTATTCAATCACATTGTTTTAGAAAAAGTGAGAGCATTTTTTAATGTGCTAAAATAACAATGTCTAATGTAGAAGAGTACATAGACATGAAAATATTGCTTTCTTTTATTGTAGCATGCATCTGCACACAAATTATCCTTAAAAACACTAACCTGTTTTAGGGTCTACAGAGAAGTAGGGCTGTCCCTGGAGAATGCTGTAAACCACCCGAGCACTGTTTCCATAGGTAGGGTCATCTGCATCAGTGGCTGTCACCTGTAGAACAGAGGTACCTGTGCATTCAGGAAAACAAATTTTAGTGTGTGATGGCATTAAAAACATGATTAATTTGTACACAGAAAAAGGTAATGCTGAAATACTTGAGGGTGATAATTTCTTGTATTTCTTAGATTTATCTCTCAAACATGGTCCCTGCTTTCTTTCCATGCCACTAATTGTCCTAAATGAGAGCCCAGAATGGAGTGTTTGGTTTCAGATAGTTCAATGTGATTCTTTATATGCTGATACCATTATAAAGGGTCTCTTTTAACCCTCACATAATCAGCATTGGGTTGGGTCAATGCTCAAGAATCAAATAGGTGTTAACTGGGGATAAAAATCAAAAGTATTTTGAGAGTGTACAGTTGACTGTTGAACAATGCTGGGGGTACTGACAAATTTCAGTTTTTAATTTTAGTAGTTAAGTCTATGATTTGGGTCTGACTTCAGTTCAGTTATATTAGACCTACTAAGGGTCTAATATCTACTTAACTACAAAGTTTTTACTTCTATGTTGGAATTCAGACACAACTTTAAGCAAAACTTTTTCTGTACCTTCAAAGGATCCTAGAAAAGTTAATAGACTTAGTATGCCAAGTTCATTTGACAATCCTTATTAGTAGAACATAAATGTACAGTTGGCCCCCCATATATATGGTTCCACATCCACAAATGCAGCCAACTGTTGATTGTGTACTATGTTATGATCTGCTGTGGTTGAAATTCTGGATATGGAACCCACGGATATGGATATGGAGGGCCAGCTACGGGACTTGAGTATCTGCAGGTTCTGGTGTCCACGGGGGTCCTGGAACCAATTGCCTGCAGATACTCAGGGATGACTGTATAAAGATTTTTAATAAAATGCCATGATTTTGGCCTCTAAATAGTATTTTTACATTGAGATGCTAAGCAAAAATATAACTAGTAATTATGCACACTCAGAAGAAAAGGACTGTGTTATACCTAAGAGAAATTTCTAATTGTGGATAATAAAACATAGTGGTGACACCAAATTCTGGCAGGAAATTAGACCTCTCATACACTGCTGGTGGAAATGTAAGTTTAGAAAATTCTTAAATAAACAAACATACATTTACCATACAATCCAGCAAATTGTACTCTTGGGCATTTATGCTAAAGTGATAAAAATATATGTTCACATAAAAGCCTATTTACAAATATTCACAACAACATTATTCTTAGCAGCACCAAACTAGAAGAAGCCCAGATATCCTTCAACGGGAAAATGGTTAAACAAACCATGGTACAATATTACTATGGAATACTACTTAGCAATAAAAATGAACAGAATATTAATATAGGCACTAACTTGGATAAATCTTCAGGGAATCATACCCAGGAGGGGAAAAGACAATCCTCAAAGGCTATATACTGTATGATTCCACTTATTTAACATTCTTGAAGTGATGCAATTTTAGAAGTGGATGACAGATTAGTAGTTGCCAGAGTCTGGGAAAGAAGGAGTGGAAAGGGGTGGGTTTGGTCATAAAAGGGCAACATGAGAGATTATGATGATGCTGGAATTGTTCAGTATTTTGATTATGGATATATGCAAACTAAACACATACATACACACACACAAGTAAAACTAGGGAAATCTAAATAAAATTGGTAAATAATTCCAATAGCCTGGTTATGATATTGTTTTATATTGGATATTTTGCAGGATGTTAGCAAGGGGTAAAACTGGGTAAAGGGTACAAGAAATCTATATCGTTTCTCATGAATGCATGTGAATCTATGATGACCTCAAATTTTAAAGTTTAAAATGTATATCTTCTTGCTTCACTGTTAGTCCATTCTTAGACAGCCTTATCTGGGCTTGGATGTGTACCATAATTTTTCTCATTATAGCACTATGATTTCTGGCTTGATATACTTTCCAGAGCTAGTCACATGTAGACTACCTCTTCCATGACTAAGTATAATAATTACTATAGAACATTAAAGACTTCTTCTGTGATGTCTCAACACCTGTTCCATACCCATATTCATCTCTCCAGCTTGTTCAGAGAATACCAGTAGGTAGATATTTACCCAAAAATGTTGGTTTCATTTGGTACCTCATTGAAGAAACTAAAATCTGTAGTGGGTACCCATGTCAGACTCTAAAGTATGTAAGAAAGCCCATGCTATGGTTAAAATGCTATAAAATTATGCCAGTCAAATCTTTGATCTTATAGGAAAAATGCTGATCATACCGGGCATACAAGAATCACTAGGACTCAAAAAAAAAAAACAAAACACTATAGATAGAAAGCAGTAAAATAATGGCCACCTTTTAAGAAATCACAGTTGTAAACTGCTCAGGTTTTAAAACTTGCTGTGGCCTTACAATAGTGATTTAGGTCTAAATAATTTTAATGTTTAAACTGTAGCCCCAAAGCAACCATTCCATGAAGAAAACTGGGAAAGGCAAATAGTGCAAGATCACACATCATTTACTGTGACAGGCTGGACCATCACAGGAAAGAAAGAGTGCTCTGCTTGGCTTGAGCTGTCTTTAAAAGCCCAGGCTTGTTAAGTGAAAGCTGCGATGCATGAGTGGAATGACAAATGAAATGAAGAAAAAGGAGAAAAGGAGGAAGAAAAGAAATAAAAGTAGTATGGTGGTGTTGACTAAGTGATGGTTTAAAGTACCGAAAAGAAGTGGGCAGAGCAGAAAAGAGTTCCAGAGGAGAGAAAGAAAATATACTAACTCTCTATCTACCGTGGTCAAAAAGTATGGTCATTATTAATCACAGATACCTCTGTACTCTTGGTCTCAAGGGTAGTGGGCAATTATATTTGTGTGTAAAGCAAAGAACAGTAAATTACCTCTATCATATTTGGTGGCATCTGAAGGTATCAGTCTGACACTTTGAGTAAACAGATTGCTGGTTAAAGGGAGCACAGCCCAACTCAACCAAAAATCAACCTGCCCCAGAATACAGCAGGAGTAAGTTAAATAGCAGGGGCGGAAAATAAATTGTTCAAAGATTCACTACCAAGGAGTTCTAAACCAAAAGGAAAACATTATACTTATTTTATTTTCTTGTTTATTTGAAGGTTTGATGGGAACATTTTAAGAACCATTGGTGCTTTTGGAAGTCCTTTTACATCAAGGAAAAAAAAAGGCTTTTTTTTTTCATTAGAAATATATAAATAATAAAAACATAAAACACCTTAGGGTGTGTGTTATGAGTTGGACTGTTTTCCCTCAAAGTTCATATGTTGAATTTCTGAACTCCAGTTCTTTAAGAGGTGATTTTATTAGGAAATAGGGTCATTATAAATGTAATTAATTAAGACAAAGTCACACTGCAGTAATCTGGGCCCCTACCCTAACATGACTGGTGTCCTTATAAAAACAGGAAATTTAGAGGGAGACAGACAGACAGACACACACACACATACACACACAGAAAGTACATTATGTGAAGATGAAGGCAGAGATCAAGGTGATACTTGCACAAGCCAAGGTAAGTCAAAGACTGCCAGCAAAACACTAGAAGCTGGATGAGAGGGCTGGAGCAGATGCTTCCCCAATGCTTGAAGAGGGAACATGGCCCTGTTGATACCTTGACCTCAGGCATCTAGCTTCAGGAACAGTGATACAATAAACTTGTGTTGTTTAAGCTACCGAGTTTGTGGTCCTTTGGTGCAAGTAGCACTAGCAAACTGATACATTGTGCTACGGCTGCAGTGGAAGGAAGTGACATTTATTCTCAGAATTTATGGTTGTTCTTTGACTCTGGACAAGAGTCTGAAGTTACAAGCCAAGAAAAAAATGATTGATAATATTGTAGACTATTTGATGCCAGAACATCAAAAAGGAGATAAAATCAAAAGTTAATCTCACAAGTAGATAAAATTAAATTAGGTAGGAATTAATGGTATTTGATTTTTTTTTCTGAATATTAGGCATTACAAGTGATCCACCTATTAGCATTCTAAGTAAATTAATTAGTTACATTGGTCATTTTAATAAAGACTTTTTTATTCCTGGTTAAAAGTTTAAGTGAAAAAGAAATTATTGGTATGGATATATCTATGTCTGAGAAAAGTATCCCACATTGGACAATTCAATTCCTTTATTCATGCTATGGGCCCTAACTGTGTACATAATAGAAAAGAGAAAATTGTTATCTTCTACAGTGCTAGATTTCCAAAGAAAAATACGTAAAGATACCTAAAAGTCCATTATTCCACTAGAATATCAAAATAAGAATCTAATTTTCTCTGGAAATTATTATATGGATTTGGTCAATAGATATTAAACTAACAGTCCCTTCCCTACATAACTGGCTTCCAATCAAAGAAAACTTTAAAAAGCGCTATATAAGCATTTTTAATTTTTACAACTGTTTTCATTAAAAACAATAACCACAGAAACATTGCATCTTAAAGTTTCATCGGCTATTTAGTGTACAATATTTTCACGTTAAATATTTCCTACGGTGCACACTTAGCTAATCCCATGCTAGGGTTTAGGGCCTCTCAGCTGATGTTTGAAACAAATATGAAAAAATTCAAGTACATACAAAAGCTTTCAAGATCTCTTTTCTACAATAAAACGTGTCTTGTTTCCTTTTGGGACTGCCCTGTGTCGGTCTTTCCTTGTGGTTTCATTTTGTACTACTGTTTTATAAACAGCACACATTTTGTAACATTACATATCAATGAGAAACAGAGGGGACTTTCCCGAAAGTCTCCAAAGATCAATTTGAAATATTTAATAAGGCATTTTAATACCAAACAAATATTCTCTGAGATTGCAAATCATTATGCATGACTTGTCAGGGTTCACAGCTCTGTTAAAATCTCAAGTGGGGGTTTCCCTGGTGGTGCAGTGGTTGAGAATCTGCCTGCTAATGCAGGGGACATGGGTTCGAGCCCTGGTCTGGGAGGATCCCACGTGCCGTGGAGCAACTAGGCCCGTGAGTCACAATTACTGAGCCCACGCGTCTGGAGCCTGTGCTCCGCAACAAGAGGGGCCACGACAGTGAGAGGCCCGCGTACCGTGATGAAGAGTGGCCCCCACTTGCCACAACTAGAGAAAGCCCTCGCACAGAAACGAAGACCCAAGACAGCCATAAATTAATTAATTAATTAATAAACTCCTACCCCCAACATCTTCTAAAAAACAAAAAAAATCTCAAGTGAATTAACATTGAGCAAGAACTCTAAGTAAAAATAAGCTGGAGATTTATGAAGGCTGAGAGTACCTCTCTGAAGGAATCTCTTAGGGATTAATTCCCAGAAGATTTTTCCAGGGACTGTGAAAAATTAATAGTCATCAAGGTACAACTTAAATTTCATTCCTCACAGGAGGACTGTAATTTCACCAACAGAGAAATAACGCAGTATTCCAGTCATCGTGTAATTTTATAAAGCCTTGAGTATTCACACAAGAGTCACTGGATTAAAAAAATCCTCTGCAAGTACACTTATGAATCATCTGGGTAACAGAGCAGAATTCACTATTTTAATTGTA
Organism: Neophocaena asiaeorientalis asiaeorientalis; assembly: GCF_003031525.2. Taxonomy (NCBI): domain Eukaryota; kingdom Metazoa; phylum Chordata; class Mammalia; order Artiodactyla; family Phocoenidae; genus Neophocaena; species Neophocaena asiaeorientalis. Next base: position 257,222 of record NW_020172817.1, on the reverse strand, counting down.
TATTTTCAATCACAGCTATTGTTAGTTTCTGTGTTCTTTCAATTAGATCCTTTTTATGGAACTACCAAATGTGAGATTTTACATTACTCAAGTAAACTTCTTATCATATTCCATAAATGAAAAAATTAAGGAAAAAATTATGTATTTAGTGCCAGTAATGTGGGATACCTCTGCTATATGTCATTTAATTTAATAATAAGATAAATCTGTTGAGAAAATTACACACAATGCCATTTTACAGATGGGAGCATCGAGGTACATAAAGGTTATATAGTTAACAATTTGAGAAGGCAGAATTCAAGCTGGTCCTCTCTGTTTTGCTGTGACATTCTATCCCATCTACGCCATTGCAACATTCAGTCGTGATCTGTTGAGTGTTAATAGTTACAAGATCTTCTGCCTTGTTCTTGTCTGTTTCCTTGGTGGTATGTAATGCCTGTCCAGATGCATCTACTTGTAGAGAGGCAGCATTATATTTCACCTCACATACACACCATAGCCAAAGGCCAAGTCAGTAAATATATTTTGTCAGCAGAGTCTGTATATAAAATACTTAGGGGGAAGAAATCTCCAAGTACCGACAACAGTGATGTACTCTTCTGTAGCCTTATAGAATGCTCACAATTCTCTTGATTTCTGTACAGAGTAAATGGTTGCAGTAAAAAGTGACTTGACTATCATATGCCTACCAGTCTTACATATCTTCTAAATCCACTTGCATGTTGTCCTCACATTACTTTCCTACCCTGTTCTGATGTTTGTAGGAATCTAACACCTGTCATTGACATTGATTAGTGTTTTCCATGTCTGTCCACTAAAACCCAGCTCCTGGGGTCAGGTAACACCACCCTCCCAGCCATAAGGATGCTCAATTCCTTCAGTGGTTGCCTCACAGTTCACCATTTGGCTTTTCATTTCTCCTACCATTTTTGTAACTTGTTCCACAGACTCAGTTCCTTCTATTGAACTACATGACAGTGGATTTGATTTTCCTGATTAAGCTCCAATGCATACAGAAGGTATTAACAAGTCTCTCCCCATGTATCCTTCATTTCTTTTCTGAATAATGACTATACTTTACCAAATATAAAGATTAGGTTCTGAACTTGACTCTAATATAGGTACTACTTTCAAATGAGAATCTGGGTGTTCTTTACATTCAATAACTTGAAATTACTTAACATATTGGAATGTGACAAATATATCATTTAGAGAGCTGTCTATTTTATGCAAAATTTTAAAATGAGAATTTCGGAGAGAATGTTTTTAACGTGGAGGAAAATTCATACATATATATACTCTATCTATCAATCTATTTACAGATATAGAGGAATAGTAATTCAATAATTCTTAAAGTATTCCCTAGTTTAGCATGTGTGATAATCAAGTGCACTGCATAATTGCTGATTCTATATCAATTTCTTATCAAAAATTAGAATTTGTATCTATAAGTTGCTTCAATGCTCATGCTTTACAAAGTATTCCATTTAAAAAATAAGTTATTAACAAGTTCAGCATTTTTCTGAATAACGCACTATTATTTAAACTGAATTTTCATTCAATGATAAAAACAAAAGCAGAAATAAAATCAAAACCAATAAACTATGAAACAATTACCATCAAACAGAATACCAGGGACAGAAATATTTTGTCCTTTTTTGCTCACAAAAGTTGCAATAATTTTTCAGAAGTGTTTAATAAAAGATTATAAAGTATATACTATATATTATATATACATATTTATGTATATATATATGTGTACATATCAACTCACATAAGCAACTGACATTCAGTCATGAATATCAATCATTGAGGAAATGCAATAATTTCAATTTCTTTTTCACCAGTTAGCTGAAAATTTGATTTTTAAATATTTTAATAGCACAGTCTTCATATTTTATAGTAACCAAAAATAAAACATAACAATACAGATATAAAATTAAAATCCTCTTTATTTTTTAGTCCCATACCTACTCCTACCAGATCTACTATTAAAAGTAGCAACATTTTTTTTGCCCTAATATTTGTTCTTTCATTTTAATTTAAAATTTTCTGATTGTATCACAATTGAAAATTGTCATTGATATAATTAAAGATGAAGAATGCACTGCATCTACATTACCTCCCAATATCTCTCCCCCACCATGCAATTTTAATTACTTATTAATTTTAATTATGGTAGCATTACTTTTGTTATTATAGATACAATGTTTAAATCCTTATCTCTTGCTACATTGATTTTAGGCAGCAGATGTTGTGCCTGTAATGATTTCTGAGGAAACATATATAATTCATCATCTTTTCATCTTTGATATTTTTTCAGATATATATTGGAGGTCATTAGAAACACCTAAATGTCCACGGAGAGATGAATAGATAAGGAAAATGTGATACAGATATAGCTATATTTCAGCCATAAAATAAGAAGGAAATCCTGCCATTTGCAACAACATGGGTGAACCTGGACGGCATTATACTAAGGAAAATAAGTGAGACACAGAAAGACAAATACTGCATTATCTTACTTATATGTGGACTCTAAAATATTCGAACTCCTAAAACGGAGAATACAATGGTGGCTGCCAGGGGTAGGGCAGAGAAAGAGAAAATGAGGAGATGTTGGAAAAGGATATAAAGTTTCACTTATGCAAAATGAATGAGTTTTGTAGATTTAATGTACTGCAAAGTGACTATGGTAAACAATACTGTATTGCATACTTGAAATTTGCTAAGAGGGTAGATCTTAAGTCTTCTCACTACATACACACACACATTAAAAAGAGGAAGGAAAAAAGAAAATGGTAACTATGTGAGGTGATGGATATGTTAATAAGCTTGACCATAGTGATCATTTGATGATGTACACATACATCAAAACATCAAGTTGTACACCTTACATATATGCAATTCCTATTTGTCAATTATACCTCAATAAAGCAGAAAACATAAAATTTTAAATAGAAATTTTAAAAATGGATTTGATGTTTCCCCTGTTAAGTTGGAGTGCTACATCCTAATAAGTGTGGCAGAATGGGTTCATATATTGCCAGGCAGATCAAGGACTCTTGTGTCCCCAGAGGGAGGAGTCCTTTGCATCAGAAGCAAGGACTTTTTGATATTTACTTACTGGTAAGAGCTCTTTTATTCTTTTTTGTTCCCCTCTTATGTGGGTTTTTCTCGTTTACTGGAAGCTATTTTCTGCTTCATCCTTATGTCCCCATACCCCTATGTGAGCCATCCTTAGGAAAATCAAAGCAAACCAAACCAAATCAAAATCAAAGGTTTTAAGGGTATAATAAAAACACATTTTCTTTGTATGTACAGAATAGGTTGAAAAAATTCTGCCTTGCTTTGAAATCTTTAATAAGTTACCCAAGTGACTTCCTCTGTTTTCTTGTATTTACAGGGGATTTGGGGGCAGAACAGTTTTCACCTTTAGTGTTTAGGCCTGTAAATTTGATCTGTCCCTTTTACCCCATTAATTAATTTTTAGTGTTTTCAATGCTCTGGAATTTTTGAAATCTCTGGATTTATCCACTGTTGGCACAGTATCTTGCTATTATGATTTCTTTTTGATATACTTATGTATTTCAAACTACTTTTGGAATATCCTCTCTGAGGTGTCAAGGGGAGAAATATCAAAAAAAGTGGGTTAAATTATGTTGCAGTAACAATCCCTACATTTCAGAGGCATTAAACAATAAAAGTTGATTTCTCACTCACACTGCAAACTATGGTTGGGCTAGTGTTACTTTGCATCAAGTTATCCTCCCTCAGGGGCACTGTCTACTGAACTGCCACCCTCTACAATGTTCCTGTGGAACTTTGCTGAAAATGACTCTTTTGAATTGAAAATACTACACAATGTTTGGGGAAAATGGCCTTTATGATACAGTTACATAAAATATTTTATAATTATAGTTCTTGCTCTTTGGCTTATCTATATACAATGTTTCTTCCTGTTTTCTCTCTTGATGTATACCCAAACAAATTCCTGAGATCAAATTATTTAAACATATGATCTAGATTATTTAAAATATACAAACATAAATATATCACATGCATGCTACTTTGGTTCTGTACATACAGGTGTTTGCAAAGCACTCAATCAGGTAAATCAAAGTATAGACCACAGAGTTTTATTGTCTCACTAGGCTGGTTATTT